>NC_140213.1:22826289-23000832 GCF_951802725.1 Rutilus rutilus | reverse complement strand
ATACGCGTGCTGAGTTTGGTGCAAAAATCTCGTTCCGTTCACGAGTTATAGCCAATTAAGCAAAATGGGCTCCTCCCACTTCAAACGTTTTGGCGGCCCTTAGGGACCGTGAGCCCAAATTTTCACTTTTTTTTTGATAATTATTGACATTCGGACTCCAGAGAATCTTGCTGCACTGGTTTGGTTCCGGTCGGGCCAAAAACCTAGGACTAGTTCGCGAAAGTAGGTTTTGTGAAAAACCCCAAATACCCGAAAATTTTCCCAGGGTGACGAGCAAATCCGAGGCATGCACCTGGTCCGCCTCGAGCCAAGGAATCCAACGATATAAGACACTTGAGCCTACGCCTCACGGTTGATGAGTTATGAGCCGTTTCGTACTTTTGACCGCTGTAGCGCCCCCGTCAGGCCGATCGGGGCGGGCCTTGGTGACGCTGTAGGCGGTGTGAGTACTATCAGCCCCCAAAGTTTCAAGTCTCTACGACTTACGGTTTGGTCTGCCCGATCAGTTTTATGTCTGAATGTTGCATCATGGGAAAATTAACAATAACAATAGGGTTTCAGCACTTCGTGCTTGAACCCCTAATAAGTGGCTAAAAAAGGGCCACAAAAAGGCCTCTAAAAAAAAAACTATAGGGTCTAGGCACTTGCCGCTTGCGCTGCTGCGTTCCAAAAACTTTATCAAGCCTTTTAACGTGTGCCTCGGAGAGGAAAAAGTATGTTTTTTGCCCTTTTAGCTCATTTATCATGGAAATGTGGTGAATTTTTTTTTTACCTTTTAAACTGTGACACCTCCACTGATGGCCCGATCTCCATAAAAGTTTGCACGCTTCTTTAGAATAATATGGCGCATGTGCTCAGCTAATTTGGTGAAGTGCTGCTCTTTTTTCCCCCATTTTTCAGTCATTTAAATGTCATTTTGCATAGGATAATACAGAGGCCTTCTCACCTTTATGACAGTTAAAGCGCCCCACCAATGGCCCGACGTCCGTGAAAGTTTCCAAGCTTCTTTAGGATCACGTGACGCATGCGCATGCCCGATTTTGTGAGGTTGTATGCAAATCAGACAGCAAGATGGCCGCTTTCAGCCATTTCATGGGATTTGCCATAGAAATGCATCATTTTGACACCCTTTTAACAGTTATAGCGCCACCAAGTGGCCAGTCGCCACGTCCTTTTTCACGCGACCACAGAATGAGCTCGTACATACGCGTGCTGAGTTTGGTGCAAAAATCTCGTTCCGTTCACGAGTTATAGCCAATTAAGCAAAATGGGCTCCTCCCACTTCAAACGTTTTGGCGGCCCTTAGGGACCGTGAGCCCAAATTTTCACTTTTTTTTTGATAATTATTGACATTCGGACTCCAGAGAATCTTGCTGCACTGGTTTGGTTCCGGTCGGGCCAAAAACCTAGGACTAGTTCGCGAAAGTAGGTTTTGTGAAAAACCCCAAATACCCGAAAATTTTCCCAGGGTGACGAGCAAATCCGAGGCATGCACCTGGTCCGCCTCGAGCCAAGGAATCCAACGATATAAGACACTTGAGCCTACGCCTCACGGTTGATGAGTTATGAGCCGTTTCGTACTTTTGACCGCTGTAGCGCCCCCGTCAGGCCGATCGGGGCGGGCCTTGGTGACGCTGTAGGCGGTGTGAGTACTATCAGCCCCCAAAGTTTCAAGTCTCTACGACTTACGGTTTGGTCTGCCCGATCAGTTTTATGTCTGAATGTTGCATCATGGGAAAATTAACAATAACAATAGGGTTTCAGCACTTCGTGCTTGAACCCCTAATAAGTGGCTAAAAAAGGGCCACAAAAAGGCCTCTAAAAAAAAAACTATAGGGTCTAGGCACTTGCCGCTTGCGCTGCTGCGTTCCAAAAACTTTATCAAGCCTTTTAACGTGTGCCTCGGAGAGGAAAAAGTATGTTTTTTGCCCTTTTAGCTCATTTATCATGGAAATGTGGTGAATTTTTTTTTTACCTTTTAAACTGTGACACCTCCACTGATGGCCCGATCTCCATAAAAGTTTGCACGCTTCTTTAGAATAATATGGCGCATGTGCTCAGCTAATTTGGTGAAGTGCTGCTCTTTTTTCCCCCATTTTTCAGTCATTTAAATGTCATTTTGCATAGGATAATACAGAGGCCTTCTCACCTTTATGACAGTTAAAGCGCCCCACCAATGGCCCGACGTCCGTGAAAGTTTCCAAGCTTCTTTAGGATCACGTGACGCATGCGCATGCCCGATTTTGTGAGGTTGTATGCAAATCAGACAGCAAGATGGCCGCTTTCAGCCATTTCATGGGATTTGCCATAGAAATGCATCATTTTGACACCCTTTTAACAGTTATAGCGCCACCAAGTGGCCAGTCGCCACGTCCTTTTTCACGCGACCACAGAATGAGCTCGTACATACGCGTGCTGAGTTTGGTGCAAAAATCTCGTTCCGTTCACGAGTTATAGCCAATTAAGCAAAATGGGCTCCTCCCACTTCAAACGTTTTGGCGGCCCTTAGGGACCGTGAGCCCAAATTTTCACTTTTTTTTTGATAATTATTGACATTCGGACTCCAGAGAATCTTGCTGCACTGGTTTGGTTCCGGTCGGGCCAAAAACCTAGGACTAGTTCGCGAAAGTAGGTTTTGTGAAAAACCCCAAATACCCGAAAATTTTCCCAGGGTGACGAGCAAATCCGAGGCATGCACCTGGTCCGCCTCGAGCCAAGGAATCCAACGATATAAGACACTTGAGCCTACGCCTCACGGTTGATGAGTTATGAGCCGTTTCGTACTTTTGACCGCTGTAGCGCCCCCGTCAGGCCGATCGGGGCGGGCCTTGGTGACGCTGTAGGCGGTGTGAGTACTATCAGCCCCCAAAGTTTCAAGTCTCTACGACTTACGGTTTGGTCTGCCCGATCAGTTTTATGTCTGAATGTTGCATCATGGGAAAATTAACAATAACAATAGGGTTTCAGCACTTCGTGCTTGAACCCCTAATAAGTGGCTAAAAAAGGGCCACAAAAAGGCCTCTAAAAAAAAAACTATAGGGTCTAGGCACTTGCCGCTTGCGCTGCTGCGTTCCAAAAACTTTATCAAGCCTTTTAACGTGTGCCTCGGAGAGGAAAAAGTATGTTTTTTGCCCTTTTAGCTCATTTATCATGGAAATGTGGTGAATTTTTTTTTTACCTTTTAAACTGTGACACCTCCACTGATGGCCCGATCTCCATAAAAGTTTGCACGCTTCTTTAGAATAATATGGCGCATGTGCTCAGCTAATTTGGTGAAGTGCTGCTCTTTTTTCCCCCATTTTTCAGTCATTTAAATGTCATTTTGCATAGGATAATACAGAGGCCTTCTCACCTTTATGACAGTTAAAGCGCCCCACCAATGGCCCGACGTCCGTGAAAGTTTCCAAGCTTCTTTAGGATCACGTGACGCATGCGCATGCCCGATTTTGTGAGGTTGTATGCAAATCAGACAGCAAGATGGCCGCTTTCAGCCATTTCATGGGATTTGCCATAGAAATGCATCATTTTGACACCCTTTTAACAGTTATAGCGCCACCAAGTGGCCAGTCGCCACGTCCTTTTTCACGCGACCACAGAATGAGCTCGTACATACGCGTGCTGAGTTTGGTGCAAAAATCTCGTTCCGTTCACGAGTTATAGCCAATTAAGCAAAATGGGCTCCTCCCACTTCAAACGTTTTGGCGGCCCTTAGGGACCGTGAGCCCAAATTTTCACTTTTTTTTTGATAATTATTGACATTCGGACTCCAGAGAATCTTGCTGCACTGGTTTGGTTCCGGTCGGGCCAAAAACCTAGGACTAGTTCGCGAAAGTAGGTTTTGTGAAAAACCCCAAATACCCGAAAATTTTCCCAGGGTGACGAGCAAATCCGAGGCATGCACCTGGTCCGCCTCGAGCCAAGGAATCCAACGATATAAGACACTTGAGCCTACGCCTCACGGTTGATGAGTTATGAGCCGTTTCGTACTTTTGACCGCTGTAGCGCCCCCGTCAGGCCGATCGGGGCGGGCCTTGGTGACGCTGTAGGCGGTGTGAGTACTATCAGCCCCCAAAGTTTCAAGTCTCTACGACTTACGGTTTGGTCTGCCCGATCAGTTTTATGTCTGAATGTTGCATCATGGGAAAATTAACAATAACAATAGGGTTTCAGCACTTCGTGCTTGAACCCCTAATTAAAGCTGCAAGCAGCATTTATCGGGGTTCAAGCAGTTAAGGCCTTTAAGACCTTTAAGCACAAAAGCATCAAAAGTTATTAAGTTTTATTTAGCAAGCATTTAACCACTGACATATATGACTCCAACGTCACAGTCAGTGTTATGCTGGGATTCACTCATTTTTCAGCGGTCTTTTGCAAACAGGAGATTTACACATGAAGGAGAAAACAATGGTGTTTGAGGCTCACGGTATGTCAGTTCCATGTCCAGAACTCTTATCATTCAACTATGCCAAGATAAATACAGTTTTCAATTGTATGGCACCTTTAAAATAGATGATTAGTAATGTAATGCTTACTTGCAGTCTGAAATGGCTTTAACAAAAGAAGAAAAATATTCTTAGATTTCTGTTCATTCTAATCATGTACAAATAAAGTAGCACAGTAAGATTACATTTATTTGAATGCATTAGTGAGTGTGTGATTGTGCTGTGTGTGCAGCTTATCAATACTAAAAGTGAAGGTGTAGTTGATATCTTTGGTGATAATATCTGTAATCATAAAAAACAAAAACAATTAAGAAATAAAGAATTAAAATTACAAATAATATTCTATTAAGATATGAGTTACAATAACATGATTTGTAATAGTAATAATATCAATAATATATGCACAATACACACAGTTTAGACTATCAGGTCTGTGTTTTACAAAAACATTAGTATTGCAGCCAATGTGAGTCTGTGGGATTTATAAACAGACAAAATATGATTTGAAATGTTATTTTAATGATTTTATTAAGTTTAAACAATATTTCAAATGGGAAAAAAAATGAAAAATAATATTTTAGTGGGTAGAATGAACCAATGAGTGTTCTTCTTCTGGTGGTTAAAATGTAAATGAAAACAATAATACTTAAACAATAATACTTAATACACTAACCATGCTTGAACACACACATGCACACATTTTGTTGTAGATGTAGATATTTAAAATAAAAGATAGGTAACAAAATGATAATTGCAAATCTCCTCTGTATAACACCATTTTCAGATTTCAAATTAATCACTGAGAGGCAGAATTGTTCAAACTGAGAGCTCAGTACAAATGAAGTGATAAACTTTGACAAAACATGATTGTGTTATAATAGGTGATTTTCATGCAAGTAATTTTATATAGTCCAAAACTTAATGCAAAAGCACAGATGAAAATATTTTATTAAGTAGAATGTCCTGCAGAGGGCAGTAGAAGACCACTAATTGACTCACTTTCATTTGAAAGACTTTTTTATCCACCAGTAAAACAAAGCAGTTTCTCCATGTTCTTTCCATTAAGCATGCTTACACACACAGACACACACACAGACACAAACACATCCACACACACAAAGACAAATGTTTTCAATGTTTTTAGGATGTGATATTGTGAAAATATCTTCATCTCCTCATCCTGAACAACTTTGACTCAAGAATTACTAATGTCAATCAAACCGTTCATAATCATAATAAAAAAAAAATATATATATATATACAAATATCATAATAAAATAAAAAAACATCATAAAAAAAGATTGCTTCTTAAAGCATTTGTTTATTTACCAATACTGAAAGCGAATTAAAAGATCATGCGTAATCCTGCTGCTCCCTCTAGTGGACAACAGTGGAATTACAGTCTCCATCTTACAGTTGAAGTGTTTGAATGAATGAATGGGAATTTGGTTTTTCACTTATATCTCGGGAACCAGAAGGCGAAAAATTCTGAAACTCAGAGCATAGATAGTGCTTGAGGAGTCCTGTTGAATGAGACCATCGCAGTGTTTTTGGGCGATTGGGCCCGGGAGTTATGAGGCATATTATTTTGGGGCTTTTATCTCTGGAATGCCCAGGGCAAATTACACCACATTTGAATCGATGCTAGCCAAGGACGCGCCCTTTCCAACGAGCTCTCACACAAGGTTCGGGGTGGTCTGGGTCGGGAGTTACGGGCGTTCAAAGTCGGGGTCCCGCGGACTAACGATCCGCGGGGGGGGGGGGCGCTCCCGAGGCCCGCGACCATACGTTTCGATCAAGAGCCCGGAGACGTCCTTACCATCAAAATTTGAGCGCGCAGCGACTTTCCGTTTTCGAGTTATGAGTGAATTTGTACTGGGGGGGCGTGGCCTAAATGGCGGCCTCCGTTTTTACTTTCGTTTCTGGATTCCATTCATTAATGTGACACAATTGTCAATAGTAATACTTCAATAGATGAGTTTTGACAAAATGTGATTGTAAATGTTAAAATAATGATTTTATAAAGTCTAAATATGAATTATATAGCAATATTAGGGAGTAGTATGATGAAATGACAGCAGGGGGCAGTACAATACCACTTATTGGCTTAATATGCCATGTTATATATTTTTTTACATTTTTAACTGTTATAGAGGCAAATTTTGTCCGATCTGTCTGAAATTTTTCATACTTCTTAAGAGTCACATGTTCTGACTTGTTTTTATTAAAGAGATATAGGCTTTTGGAGACACTTGGTCAAGGCTACATATTGAAGTGACACTATTATAGCCATCCAAATGAAGAAGTTATACTTTTTCTGATAATTATTGATCTAGAGAGTCCAGAGAATTGCACTGCACTGGTTTTGAACATTATTATATGAACATTATATGATTATATGAAAATACCATTTACAGCCAATACGGGCAATTTACCATATAATATATGATTTTAAAGCTTTTTAACAGTTATAGCGCCACCTATCGTCCGATCTCCATAGAAATTTTCATGCTTGTTAATGATGTTATGTCACATATGCTGACCAATTTTTGTGAAGTTCTGAGTTTTTATTTAGGATTTATAGGCTTTTTAATGTATTTTGACACGCCCATTTTATAAATTACCCTATTACAGCCATCCAAATGCAAAAGTTCAACTTTTTTTCGATAATTATTGATCTAGAGAGTCCAGAGAATTGTCCTAGACTGGTCTGGTTCCGATCGGGCAAAAAACCTAGGACTAGTTCGCAAAAGTAGGTTTTTAACATATTAATGAATAATTAATGAACAGTTTGATTGACAGCAATGGTTCTTGAGGCAAAGTTGTTCAGGATGAGGAGATCTATCAAATGATATGCATATTGTGTGGATATTTGTAACACCACGTGATTACAGAGCCGTAAAACTCGTTAGCGCCAACTAGTGGCCGATTTCTTTCAAAATTCTTACAGACCTTTAGGGCCATGAGCCGAACATGCCCATTGAGTTTCGTTCCGATCGGCCTCCGTTAACCTTGTCTAATAGGTGCTCAAACTTCGTTGGCCGATGGCGGCCATGTTTTTTGAGATACGCCAATGTCCTCATACACATACATGGCACCTTGGACCAAGACACTGCATACCAATTTTCAAGTCAATCGGACTAACGGTCAGGTGGTTATAGCCTGTTTTATGTTTTTTTCATTTTATAGCGCCACCATGAGGCCAATCGTCGCGATTTTTTTACTGTGACCCCAGAGTAAGCTCATACACATGTGTACCAAGTTTGGTGAAGATACCTCATTTACATCGGGAGTTATAGCCATTTTAGTAAAATAGGCCCCTCCCACAACGTACGTTTTGGCGCCCCTTAGCGACCGTGAATCGAAATTTCCACTTTTTTTCGATAATTATTGATATTCAGTCTCCAGAGAACATTTCTGCACTAGTTTGGTTCCAATCGGGCAAAAAACCAGGGACTAGTTCGCAAAAGTAGATTTTTGACAAAATTCAAAATGGCGGAAAATCTATCATGGCGGAAATGAAATCGGAGATATACGTTTTGTTCGTCAGGCGTCCAGCTTTCCAATGATATAAGACACTTGAGTCTACGACATACGGTCTAGGAGTTATGAGCAGTTTCGCGCTTTTGGTTGTTATAGCGCCACCTATGGGCCAATCAGGGTCATAATCTCTGAACCTTTCCTCGATTTTTGTACTACCATCTGTCAAAGTTTCAAAGTTCCAGCTCTTACGGTTTGGGCTGCACGATGCGTTTTACGGCGGAATAATAATAATAATAATAATTAAAGCTGCAAGCAGCATTTATCGGGGTTCAAGCAGTTAAGGCCTTTAAGGCATTTAAGCACAAAAGCATCAAAAGTTATTAAGATTTATTTAGCAAGCATGTAACCACTGACATAATAGATGGAAAAGACCATTTACAGCCAATACAGGCAATTTGCCATGGGATATATATGGTTTTAAAGCTTTTTAACAGTTATAGCGCCACCTATGGTCCGATCTCCATAAAATTGTTTACTGTGACCTCAAATTGAACCCATACACATGTGTACTGAGTTTGGTGAAGATATCTCATTTACTTCTTGAGTTATAGCCATTTGAGTAAAATAGGCTCCTCCCACAACGATTTGCCACATTCTAGAATTATTTAATATGATTCTAGCATGATTTACTATCATATACCATGTTCCAGAATGATTTATTAGGATTCTAGCATGATTTACCTTGATACACCTCATTTCAGTATTATTTACTATGATTTACAATGTTTCTAGCATGATTAACCACATTACTAGCAATTATGTGAAGTGTCAGTGCAAATGAGGTGATGAACAATGACAAAATATTATTGTGTTATAATAGTTAGTTATATACGTGATTTTTTGTGTGTGTCCAAGTATGAATGCAAAAGCACATGTAAAATATTTCATTATTAAGTAGAATGGCCAGCAGAGGGCACTAGAAGACCACTTATTGGCTCACTTTCACTTTAAACCAGTTTTCTGCACTAAAGCAAACCAGTTTTTCCATGTTAACTCAATGCATGCTTACACACACACACACACACACACACACATACACACACAGCATAGTTAACCATGATTTACCATGATATACCACGTTCTAGTATTATTTACCAGGAGATAAACGACAATCTAGTATTATTTACTTTGATTTACCATGTTTCTAGCCTGATTTATCACATTACTAGCAATTATTTGAAGTGTCAGTGCAAATAAAGTGATTAACACTGACAAAATATGATTGTGTTATAATAGTTATTGCTATATAAGTGATTTTTTTAGTGTGTATTCAAGTATGAATGCAAGCACATGTTGAAATATTTCATTAATAAGTAGAATGGCCAGCAGAGGGCAGTAGAAGACCACTTATTGGCTCACTTTCACTTTAAACCAGTTTTCTGCACTAAAGCAAACCAGTTTATCCATGTTAACTCAATGCATGCTTACACACACACACACACACACACGCACACACACACACACACACACACACACACACACACACACACACACACACACACACACACACACACACACACACAGCATAGTTAACCATGATTTACCATGATTTACCACATTACTAGCAATTATTTGAAGTGTCAGTGCAAATAAAGTGATTAACACTGACAAAATATGATTGTGTTATAATAGTTATTGCTATATAAGTGATTTTTAGTGTGTATTCAAGTATAAATGCAAGCACATGTGGAAAAATTTAATTAATAAGTAGAATGGCCAGCAGAGGGCAGTAGAAGACCACTTATTGGCTCACTTTCACTTTAAACCTCATGATTTTGACCAGTTTTCTGCACTAAAGCAAACCAGTGTTTCCATGTTAACTCAATAATGCATACTTGCTACATATGCTACACACAATAATGCTACACACACACACACACACACACACACACACACACACACACACACACACACACACACAAATGTTTCAGTGATATTGGTGTCACATTCACCTTCATCACATTCACCTTCTGTCTTCATCACATTCACCATCTGTCGTCATCACCTGCACCTGCTCCTCATCACCCTCCTCATCATCACCTGCTCCTCATCATCATAACCGTCACCTGTTGTCCTTGTCTTGATCTGTGTATTTAAGTTCCCCTCTCATCCATTATCATTGTCGGTTATTGTTTGTGCACTAGCACTCTGTTATGTTTGTTTTCATGTTGGAAAATAAAACCTTTGTTATATTTGTACCACACACACACACACACACACCATCATTTATCATGATTTACCATGGCTGATACCAATACCAATATGAGAAAATGACTATTTTAAACAGCAGGGGGCAGTAAAATACCACTTATTGGCTTAACATGCCATTAATTCATATCATTTTCACCTTTTTAACTGTTATAGAGGCAAATTTTGTCCGATCTGTCTGAAAATTTTCATGCTTGTTCAGGGTGATATTTCACACGTTCTGACTTGTTTTTAAGAAGGTCTGAGCATTGATTAAAATCGATATAGACTTGGTAAAGGCCAGATTTTGAAGTGAACCTATTATAGCTATCCAAATGAAGTAGTTCAACTTTTTTCTGACAATTATTGATCTAGTGAGTCCAGAGAATTGTATTGCACTAGTTTTGAACATTATGATATGAAAATTATATGATCAGAGATGGAAAAGACCATTTACAGCCAATACAGGCAGTTTACCATAGGAAATATATGATTTTAAAGCTTTTTAACAGTTATAGTGCCACCTATCGTCCGATCTCCATAGAATTTTTCATGCTTGTTAATGATGTTATGTCACATATGCTGACCAATTTTTGTGAAGTTCTGAGTTTTTATTTAGGATTTATAGGCTTTTTAATGTATTTTGACACGCCCATTTTATAAATGACCCTATTACAGCCATCCAAATGCAAAAGTTCAACTTTTTTTTGATAATTATTGATCTAGAGAGTCCAGAGAATTGTCCTAGACTCGTTTGGTTCCGATCGGGCAAAAAACCAGGGACTAGTTCGCAAAAGTAGGTTTTTAACATATTCGTGAATAATTAATAAACTGTTTGATTGACAGCAATGGTTCTAGAGGCAAAGTTGTTCAGCATAAGCAGATCTATCAAATGATATGCATTTTGTGATGATAAGTGTAACACCACGTGATTACAGAGCCATAAAACTCATTAGCGCCAACTAGTGGCCGATTTCTTTCAAAATTCTTACAGACCTCTAGGGCCATGAGCCGAACATGCCCATTGAGTTTCGTTCCGATCGGCCTCCGTTAACCTTGTCTAATAGGTGCTCAAACTTCATTGGCCGATGGCGGCCATGTTTTTTGAGATACGCCAATGTCCTCATACACATACATGGCACCTTGGACCAAGACACTGCATACCAATTTTCAAGTCAATCGGACTAACGGTCAGGTGGTTATAGCCTGTTTTATGTTTTTTTCATATTATAGCGCCACCATGAGGCCAATCACCGCGATTTTTTTACTGTGACCTCAACTTGAGCTCTTACATATGTGTACCGAGTTTGGTGAAAATATCTCATTTCGTTCACGAGTTATAGCCATTTTCGTATAATTAGCTCCGCCTCCTGCGAACGTTTTGATACCCCTTAGCAACCGTGGATCGAAATTTTACATTTTTTTCGATAATTATTGATCTTCAGACTCCTGTGAATATTTCTGCACTGGTTTGGTTCCGATCGGGCGAAAAACCAGGGACTAGTTCGCAAAAGTAGGTTTTGGACATAATCCAAAATGGCGGGAAAATTTGCATACCGGAAATGAAATCCTTGAGGCCTTTTTTGTTCGGCTTGACCCAAGGATTCCAAAGATATAAGACACTTGAGTCTGTGACAAAGGGTTGATGAGATTTAAGCAAAAATATGCCATTTTTTTGTTTTTTGCACTGTAGCGCCACCTATTGGCCAATCTAGCTCATATTCTCTGAACCTCTCCTCGATTTTTGTACTACCTTCTGGCCAAGTTTCAAGTCTCTAGCACTTACGGTTTAGGCTGCACGATGCGTTTTACGGCAGAATAATAATAATAATAATAAAAATCAGCACAATTACAATAGGGTTTCAGCATTTCATGCTTGAACCCCTAATAATAATAATAATAATAATAATAATAAAAATCAGCACAATTACAATAGGGTTTCAGCACTTCGTGCTTGAACCCCTAATTAAAGCTGCAAGCAGCATTTATCGGGGTTCAAGCAGTTAAGGCCTTTAAGGCATTTAAGCACAAAAGCATCAAAAGTCATTAAGATTTATTTAGCAAGCATGTAACCACTGACATAATAGATGGAAAAGACCATTTACAGCCAATACAGGCAAATTGCCATGGGATATATATGGTTTTAAAGCTTTTTAACAGTTATAGCGCCACCTATGGTCCGATCTCCTTAAAATTGTTTACTGTGACCTCAAATTGAACCCATACACATGTGTACTGAGTTTGGTGAAGATATCTCATTTACTTCTTGAGTTATAGCCATTTGAGTAAAATAGGCTCCTCCCACAACGATTTGCCACATTCTAGAATTATTTAATATGATTCTAGCATGATTTACTATCATATACCATGTTCCAGAATGATTTATTAGGATTCTAGCATGATTTACCTTGATACACCTCATTTCAGTATTATTTACTATGATTTACAATGTTTCTAGCATGATTAACCACATTACTAGCAATTATGTGAAGTGTCAGTGCAAATGAGGTGATGAACACTGACAAAATATTATTGTGTTATAATAGTTAGTTATATACGTGATTTTTAGTGTGTGTCCAAGTATGAATGCAAAAGCACATGTAAAATATTTCATTATTAAGTAGAATGGCCAGCAGAGGGCACTAGAAGACCACTTATTGGCTCACTTTCACTTTAAACCAGTTTTCTGCACTAAAGCAAACCAGTTTTTCCATGTTAACTCAATGCATGCTTACACACACACACACACACACACACACACACACACACACAGCATAGTTAATCATGATTTACCATGATATACCACGTTCTAGTATTATTTACCAGGAGATAAACGACAATCTAGTATTATTTACTTTGATTTACCATGTTTCTAGCCTGATTTATCACATTACTAGCAATTATTTGAAGTGTCAATGCAAATAAAGTGATTAACACTGACAAAATATGATTGTGTTATAATAGTTATTGCTATATAAGTGATTTTTAGTGTGTATTCAAGTATAAATGCAAGCACATGTGGAAAAATTTAATTAAGTAGAATGGCCAGCAGAGGGCAGTAGAAGACCACTTATTGGCTCACTTTCACTTTAAACCTCATGATTTTGACCAGTTTTCTGCACTAAAGCAAACCAGTGTTTCCATGTTAACTCAATAATGCATACTTGCTACATATGCTACACACAATAATGCTCACACACACACACACACACACACACACACACACACACAAATGTTTCAGTGATACTGGTGTCACATTCACCTTCATCACATTCACCTTCTGTCTTCATCACATTCACCATCTGTCGTCATCACCTGCACCTGCTCCTCATCATCCTCCTCATCATCACCTGCTCCTCATCATCATAACCGTCACCTGTTGTCCTTGTCTTGATCTGTGTATTTAAGTTCCCCTCTCATCCATTATCATTGTCGGTTATTGTTTGTGCACTAGCACTCTGTTATGTTTGTTTTCATGTTGGAAAATAAAACCTTTGTTATATTTGTACCACACACACACACACACACACACACACACACACACACACACACACCATCATTTATCATGATTTACCATGGCTGATACCAATACCAATATGAGAAAATGACTATTTTAAACAGCAGGGGGCAGTAAAATACCACTTATTGGCTTAACATGCCATTAATTCATATCATTTTCACCTTTTTAACTGTTATAGAGGCAAATTTTGTCCGATCTGTCTGAAAATTTTCATGCTTGTTCAGGGTGATATTTCACACGTTCTGACTTGTTTTTAAGAAGGTCTGAGCATTGATTAAAGAGATATAGGCTTTCGGGGACACTTGGTAAAGGCCAGATTTTGAAGTGAACCTATTATAGCTATCCAAATGAAGTAGTTCAACTTTTTCTGACAATTATTGATCTAGTGAGTCCAGAGAATTGTATTGCACTAGTTTTGAACATTATGATATGAAAATTATATGATCAGAGATGGAAAAGACCATTTACAGCCAATACAGGCAGTTTACCATAGGAAATATATGATTTTAAAGCTTTTTAACAGTTATAGCGCCACCTATCGTCCGATCTCCATAGAATTTTTCATGCTTGTTAATGATGTTATGTCACATATGCTGACCAATTTTTGTGAAGTTCTGAGTTTTTATTTAGGATTTATAGGCTTTTTAATGTATTTTGACACGCCCATTTTATAAATTACCCTATTACAGCCATCCAAATGCAAAAGTTCAACTTTTTTTTGATAATTATTGATCTAGAGAGTCCAGAGAATTGTCCTAGACTGGTCTGGTTCCGATCGGGCAAAAAACCTAGGACTAGTTCGCAAAAGTAGGTTTTTAACATATTAATGAATAATTAATGAACAGTTTGATTGACAGCAATGGTTCTTGAGGCAAAGTTGTTCAGGATGAGGAGATCTATCAAATGATATGCATATTGTGTGGATATTTGTAACACCACGTGATTACAGAGCCGTAAAACTCGTTAGCGCCAACTAGTGGCCGATTTCTTTCAAAATTCTTACAGACCTTTAGGGCCATGAGCCGAACATGCCCATTGAGTTTCGTTCCGATCGGCCTCCGTTAACCTTGTCTAATAGGTGCTCAAACTTCGTTGGCCGATGGCGGCCATGTTTTTTGAGATACGCCAATGTCCTCATACACATACATGGCACCTTGGACCAAGACACTGCATACCAATTTTCAAGTCAATCGGACTAACGGTCAGGTGGTTATAGCCTGTTTTATGTTTTTTTCATTTTATAGCGCCACCATGAGGCCAATCGTCGCGATTTTTTTACTGTGACCCCAGAGTAAGCTCATACATATGTGTACCAAGTTTGGTGAAGATACCTCATTTACATCGGGAGTTATAGCCATTTTAGTAAAATAGGCCCCTCCCACAACGTACGTTTTGGCGCCCCTTAGCGACCGTGAATCGAAATTTCCACTTTTTTTCGATAATTATTGATATTCAGTCTCCAGAGAACATTTCTGCACTAGTTTGGTTCCAATCGGGCAAAAAACCAGGGACTAGTTCGCAAAAGTAGATTTTTGACAAAATTCAAAATGGCGGAAAATCTATCATGGCGGAAATGAAATCGGAGATATACGTTTTGTTCGTCAGGCGTCCAGCTTTCCAATGATATAAGACACTTGAGTCTACGACATACGGTCTAGGAGTTATGAGCAGTTTCGCGCTTTTGGTTGCTGTAGCGCCACCTATGGGCCGATTTGGCTAAGTCCGTGTATCTGAGTAGCGAGCAATACTACTACCATTTGACCAAGTATCACGTCTCTAGGCCTTACGGTTTTGGCTGCACGATGCGTTTTAGGGAAGAATAATAATAATTAAAGCTGCAAGCAGCATTTATCGGGGTTCAAGCAATTAAGGCCTTTAAGCACAAAATCATCAAAAGTGATTAACTTTTATTTAGCAAGCATGTAACTACTAACATAATAGATGGAAAAGACCATTTACAGGAAATACAATAGGAAATATATGGTTTTAAAGCTTTTTAGCAGTTATAGCGCCACCTATCGTCCGATCTTCATAAAAATTGGCATGCTTGTTAATGATGTTATGTCACATATGCTCACCAATTTTTGTGAAGTTCTGAGTTTTCATTTAGGATTTATAGGCTTTTTAGTGTTTTTTGCCACGCCCCTTTTCTAAATGACCCTCTTACAGCCATCTACATGCAAAAGTTCAACTTTTTTTTGATAATTATTGATCTAGAGTGTCCAGAGAATTGTCCTAGACTGGTCTGGTTTCGATCGGGCGAAAAACCTAGGACTAGTTCGCAAAAGTAGGTTTTTAACATAATTACAAATATTTAATAAACGGTTTAATTGACAGCATTAGTTCTTGAGGCAAAGTTGTTCAGCATGAGCAGTTCTATCATATGATATGCATTTTGTGACGATAAGTGTAACACCACGTGATTACAGACCCATAAAACTCGTTAGCGCCAACTAGTGGCCGATTTCGTTCAAAACTCTTACAGACCTCTAGGGCCATGAGTCGAACATGCCCATCGAGTTTCGTTCCGATCGGCCTCCGTTAGCCTTGTCTAATAGGTGCTCAAATTTCATTGGTCGATGGCGGCCATGTTTTTCGAGATACGCCAATGTCCTCATAGACATACATGGCACCTTGGACCAAGACACTGCATACCAATTTTCAAGTCAATCGGACAAACGTTCACGTGGTCATAGCTCTTTTCATGTTTTTTTCATGTTATAGCGCCACCTAGTGATCAATCGTCGCAATTTTTTTACTATGACCCCAGATTGAACTCATACACATGTGCACCAAGTTTGGTGAAGATATCTCATTTCCTTTTCGAGTTATAGCCATTTTAGTAAAATAGGCTCCTCCCACAACATTAATTTATCACCCCCTAGCGACCAGGAATCGAAATTTCGACTTTTTTTCGATAATTATTGATATTCAGACTCCAAAGAACATTTCTGCACTGGTTTGGTTCCGATCGGGCGAAAAACCAGGGACTAGTTTGCAAAAGTAGGTTTTTGACAAAATTCAAAATGGCGGAAAAATTTGCATACCTGAAATAAAATCGGAGATATACGTTTTGACCTTCAGGCGTCCAGCTTTCCAATGATATAGGACACTTGAGTCTAGGACATACGGTCTAGGAGTTATGAGCAGTTTCGCGCTTTTGGTTGCTATAGCGCCACCTATGGGCCAATCTGAGTCATACTTTGATAGGTTCTCCCCAAATTGAGGACTACCATTTGGCCAAGTTTCAAGGTTCCAGCTCTTACGGTTTGGTCTGCACGATGCGTTTTAGGGGAGAATAATAATAATAATTAAAGCTGCAAGCAGCATTTATCGGGGTTCAAGCAGTTAAGGCCTTTAAGCACACAAGCATCAAAAGACATTAAGTTTTATTTAGCAGGCATTTAACAATTGACATAATAGACGGAAAAGACCATTTACAGCCAATACAGGCAGTTTACCATGGGAAATATATGGTTTTAAAGCTTTTTAACAGTTATAGCGCCACCTTTGGTCCGATCTCCATAAAATTTGGCATGCTTGTTAATGATGTTATGTCACATATGCTCACCAATTTTTGTGAAGTTCTGAGTTTTCATTTATGATTTATAGGCATTTTAGTGTATTTTGCCAAGCCCCTTTTGTAAATGACCCTGTTACAGCCAGGCAAATGCAAAAGTTCAACTTTTTTTCGATAATTATTTATCTAGAGAGTCCAGAGAATTGTCCTAGACTGGTCTGGTTCCGATCGGGCGAAAAACCAGGGACTAGTTCACAAAAGTAGGTTTTTAACATATTCATGAATATTTAATGAACTGTTTGATTGACAGCAATGGTTCTAGAGGCAAAGTTGTTCAGCATGAGCAGATCTATCATATGATATGCATTTTGTGACGATAAGTGTAACACCACGTGATTACAGAGCCATAAAACTCGTTAGCGCCAACTAGTGGCCGATTTCTTTCAAAGTTCTTACAGACCTCTAGGGGCTTGAGCCGAACAGGCCCACTGAGTTTCGTTCTGATCGGCCTCCGTTAACCTTGTCTAATAGGTGCTCAAACTTCATTGGCCGATAGCGGCCATGTTTTTTGAGATACACCAATGTCCTCATAGACATACATGGCACCTTGGACCAAGACACTGCATACCAATTTTCAAGTCAATCGGACTAACGGTCAGGTGGTTATAGCCTGTTTTATGTTTTTTTCATATTATAGCGCCACCATGAGGCCAATCACCGCGATTTTTTTACTGTGACCTCAACTTGAGCTCTTACATATGTGTACCGAGTTTGGTGAAAATATCTCATTTCGTTCACGAGTTATAGCCATTTTTGTATAATTAGCTCCGCCTCCTGCGAACGTTTTGATACCCTTTAGCAACCGTGGATCGAAATTTTACATTTTTTTCAATAATTATTGATCTTCAGACTCCTGTGAATATTTCTGCACTGGTTTGGTTCCGATCAGGCGAAAAACCAGGGACTAGTTCGCAAAAGTAGGTTTTGGACAAAATCCAAAATGGCGGGAAAATTTGCATACCGGAAATGAAATCCTTGAGGCCTTTTTTGTTCGGCTTGACCCAAGGATTCCAAAGATATAAGACACTTGAGTCTGTGACAAAGGGTTGATGAGATTTAAGCAAAAATATGCCATTTTTTTGTTTTTTGCACTGTAGCGCCACCTATTGGCCAATCTAGCTCATATTCTCTGAACCTCTCCTCGATTTTTGTACTACCTTCTGGCCAAGTTTCAAGTCTCTAGCACTTACGGTTTAGGCTGCACGATGCGTTTTACGGCAGAATAATAATAATAATAATAAAAATCAGCACAATTACAATAGGGTTTCAGCATTTCATGCTTGAACCCCTAATTAAAGCTGCAAGCAGCATTTATCGGGGTTCAAGCAGTTAAGGCCTTTAAGGCATTTAAGCACAAAAGCATCAAAAGTTATTAAGAGTTATTAAGCAAGCATGTAACCACTGACATAGTAGATGGAAAAGACCATTTACTGCCAATACAGGCAATGTACCATAGGAAATATATGATTTTAAAGCTTTTTAACAGTTATAGCGCCACCTTTGGTCCGATCTCCATAAAATTTGGTACGCTTGTTAATGATGTTATGTCACATATGCGCACCAATTTTTGTCAAATTCTGAGTTTTCATTTATGATTTATAGGCTTTTTAGTGTATTTTGCCACGCCCCTTTTATAAATTACCCTATTACAGCCACCAAAATTAAAAAAAGTTCAACTTTTTTTCGATAATTATTGATCTAGAGAGTCCAGAGAATTGTTCTAGACTGGTCTGGTTCCGATCGGGCAAAAAACCAGGGACTAGTTTGCAAAAGTAGGTTTTTAACATATTCATGAATATTTAATGAACGGTTTGATTGACAGCAATGGTTCTTGAGGCAAAGTTGTTCAGCATAAGCAGATCTATCAGATGATATGCATTTTGTGATGATAAGTGTAACACCACGTGATTACAGAGCCATAAAACTCGTTAGCGCCAACTAGTGGCCGATTTCTTTCAAAATTCTTACAGACCTCTAGGGGCTTGAGCCGAACATGCCCACCGAGTTTCGCTCCGATCGGACTTCGTCAACGGTGCTCAAACCTCATTGGCCAATGGCGGCCATGTTTTTTTAGATACGCCATATTCCTTTTAGACATACATGGCCCCTTGGGCCAAGACACTGCATACCAAATTTCAAGTCAATCGGACTAACGGTCAGGTGTCTATACGTTTTTTTAGTTTTATAGCGCCACCATGTGGCCAATCGACGCAATTTTTTTACTGTGACCTCAGATTGACCTCTTACACACGTATAGCAAGTTTGGTGAAGTTTACTGAATTACTTCTTGAGTTATAGCCATTTTAGTAAAATAGGCTCCTCCCACAACGTTAATTTTGCACCCCCTAGCGACCGTGAATCGAAATTTCAACTTTTTTTCGATAATTATTGATCTTCAGACTCCACAGAACAATTCTGCACTGGTTTGGTTCCGATCGGGCGAAAAACCAGGGACTAGTTCGCAAAAGTAGGTTTTCGACAAAATTCAAAATGGCGGAAAATCTATCATGGCGGAAATAAAATCGGAGATATACGTTTTGTTCGTCAGGCGTCCAGCTTTCCTCTGATATAAGACACTTGAGTCTATGACTTACGGTCTAGGAGTTATGAGCAGTTTCGCGCTTTTGGTTGCTATAGCGCCACCTATGGGCCAATCGGGGTCATAATTTGATAACCTCTCCTCGATTTTTGTACTACCATCTGGCAAAGTTTCAAGGTTCCAGCTCTTACGGTTTGGGCTGCACGATGCGTTTTACGGCAGAAGAAAAATAATAATAATAATTAAAGCTGCAAGCAGCATTTATCGGGGTTCAAGCAGTTAAGGCCTTTAAGGCATTTAAGCACAAAAGCATCAAAAGTTATTAAGATTTATTTAGCAAGCATGTAACCACTGACATAATAGATGGAAAAGACCATTTACAGCCAATACAGGCAAATTGCCATGGGATATATATGGTTTTAAAGCTTTTTAACAGTTATAGCGCCACCTATGGTCCGATCTCCATAAAATTGTTTACTGTGACCTCAAATTGAACCCATACACATGTGTACTGAGTTTGGTGAAGATATCTCATTTACTTCTTGAGTTATAGCCATTTGAGTAAAATAGGCTCCTCCCACAACGATTTGCCACATTCTAGAATTATTTAATATGATTCTAGCATGATTTACTATCATATACCATGTTCCAGAATGATTTATTAGGATTCTAGCATGATTTACCTTGATACACCTCATTTCAGTATTATTTACTATTATTTACAATGTTTCTAGCATGATTAACCACATTACTAGCAATTATGTGAAGTGTCAGTGCAAATGAGGTGATGAACACTGACAAAATATTATTGTGTTATAATAGTTAGTTATATACGTGATTTTTAGTGTGTGTCCAAGTATGAATGCAAAAGCACATGTAAAATATTTCATTATTAAGTAGAATGGCCAGCAGAGGGCACTAGAAGACCACTTATTGGCTCACTTTCACTTTAAACCAGTTTTCTGCACTACAGCAAACCAGTTTTTCCATGTTAACTCAATGCATGCTTACACACACACACACACACACACACACACACACACACACACACACACACACACACACAGCATAGTTAATCATGATTTACCATGATATACCACGTTCTAGTATTATTTACCAGGAGATAAACGACAATCTAGTATTATTTACTTTGATTTACCATGTTTCTAGCCTGATTTATCACATTACTAGCAATTATTTGAAGTGTCAGTGCAAATAAAGTGATTAACACTGACAAAATATGATTGTGTTATAATAGTTATTGCTATATAAGTGATTTTTAGTGTGTATTCAAGTATAAATGCAAGCACATGTGGAAAAATTTAATTAATAAGTAGAATGGCCAGCAGAGGGCAGTAGAAGACTACTTATTGGCTCACTTTCACTTTAAACCTCATGATTTTGACCAGTTTTCTGCACTAAAGCAAACCAGTGTTTCCATGTTAACTCAATAATGCATACTTGCTACATATGCTACACACAATAATGCTACACACACACACACACACACACAAATGTTTCAGTGATATTGGTGTCACATTCACCTTCATCACATTCGCCTTCTGTCTTCATCACATTCACCATCTGTCGTCATCACCTGCACCTGCTCCTCATCACCCTCCTCATCATCACCTGCTCCTCATCATCATAACCGTCACCTGTTGTCCTTGTCTTGATCTGTGTATTTAAGTTCCCCTCTCATCCATTATCATTGTCGGTTATTGTTTGTGCACTAGCACTCTGTTATGTTTGTTTTCATGTTGGAAAATAAAACCTTTGTTATATTTGTACCACACACACACACACACACACACACACACACACACACACACACACACACACACACACACACACACACACACACACACACACACACACACACACACACACACACACACACACCATCATTTATCATGATTTACCATGGCTGATACCAATACCAATATGAGAAAATGACTATTTTAAACAGCAGGGGGCAGTAAAATACCACTTATTGGCTTAACATGCCATTAATTCATATCATTTTCACCTTTTTAACTGTTATAGAGGCAAATTTTGTCCGATCTGTCTGAAAATTTTCATGCTTGTTCAGGGTGATATTTCACACGTTCTGACTTGTTTTTAAGAAGGTCTGAGCATTGATTAAAGAGATATAGGCTTTCGGGGACACTTGGTAAAGGCCAGATTTTGAAGTGAACCTATTATAGCTATCCAAATGAAGTAGTTCAACTTTTTCTGACAATTATTGATCTAGTGAGTCCAGAGAATTGTATTGCACTAGTTTTGAACATTATGATGTGAAAATTATATGATCAGAGATGGAAAAGACCATTTACAGCCAATACAGGCAGTTTACCATAGGAAATATATGATTTTAAAGCTTTTTAACAGTTATAGCGCCACCTATCGTCCGATCTCCATAGAATTTTTCATGCTTGTTAATGATGTTATGTCACATATGCTGACCAATTTTTGTGAAGTTCTGAGTTTTTATTTAGGATTTATAGGCTTTTTAATGTATTTTGATACGCCCATTTTATAAATTACCCTATTACAGCCATCCAAATGCAAAAGTTCAACTTTTTTTTGATAATTATTGATCTAGAGAGTCCAGAGAATTGTCCTAGACTGGTCTGGTTCCAATCGGGCAAAAAACCTAGGACTAGTTCGCAAAAGTAGGTTTTTAACATATTAATGAATAATTAATGAACAGTTTGATTGACAGCAATGGTTCTTGAGGCAAAGTTGTTCAGGATGAGGAGATCTATCAAATGATATGCATATTGTGTGGATATTTGTAACACCACGTGATTACAGAGCCGTAAAACTCGTTAGCGCCAACTAGTGGCCGATTTCTTTCAAAATTCTTACAGACCTTTAGGGCCATGAGCCGAACATGCCCATTGAGTTTCGTTCCGATCGGCCTCCGTTAACCTTGTCTAATAGGTGCTCAAACTTCGTTGGCCGATGGCGGCCATGTTTTTTGAGGTACGCCAATGTCCTCATACACATACATGGCACCTTGGACCAAGACACTGCATACCAATTTTCAAGTCAATCGGACTAACGGTCAGGTGGTTATAGCCTGTTTTATGTTTTTTTCATTTTATAGCGCCACCATGAGGCCAATCGTCGCGATTTTTTTACTGTGACCCCAGATTGAACTCATACACATGTGTACCAAGTTTGGTGAAGATACCTCATTTACATCGGGAGTTATAGCCATTTTAGTAAAATAGGCCCCTCCCACAACGTACGTTTTGGCGCCCCTTAGCGACCGTGAATCGAAATTTCCACTTTTTTTCGATAATTATTGATATTCAGACTCCAGAGAACATTTATGCACTGGTTTGGTTCCAATCGGGCAAAAAACCAGGGACTAGTTCGCAAAAGTAGGTTTTTGACAAAATTCAAAATGGCGGAAAATCTATCATGGCGGAAATAAAATCGGAGATATACGTTTTGTTCGTCAGGCATCCAGCTTTCCAATGATATAAGACACTTGAGTCTACGACATACGGTCTAGGAGTTATGAACAGTTTCGCGCTTTTGGTTGCTATAGCGCCACCTATGGGCCAATCGGGGTCATAATCTCTGAACCTTTCCTCGATTTTTGTACTACCATCTGTCAAAGTTTCAAAGTTCCAGCTCTTACGGTTTGGGCTGCACGATGCGTTTTACGGCGGAATAATAATAATAATAATAATAATTAAAGCTGCAAGCAGCATTTATCGGGGTTCAAGCAGTTAAGGCCTTTAAGGCCTTTAAGCACAAAAGCATCAAAAGTTATTAGTTTTATTAAGCAAGCATGTAACCACTGACATAATAGATGAAAAAGACAATTTACAGCCAATACAGGCAATGTACCATAGGAAATATATGGTTTTAAAGCTTTTTAACAGTTATAGCGACACCTATGGTCCGATCTCCATAAAATTGTTTACTGTGACCTCAAATTGAACCCATACACATGTGTACTGAGTTTGGTGAAGATATCTCATTTACTTCTTGAGTTATAGCCATTTTAGTAAAATAGGCTCCTCCCACAACAATTTACCACATTCTAGTATTATTTACTATGATTCTAGCATGATTTGCCATATTCTAGCAGGATTTACCATGATATACTACATTCTAGTATGATTTACCATACATTCTAGTATGATTTACCATTGTTTACTGTGATTCTAGCATGGTTCACCATAGTTTATCATGATTTATCATAGTTTACCATGATTTACCCTGTTCTAGCAACGTTTACCATGATTTACCATGTTCTAGCATGATGTACCATGATATACCATGTTCTAGAATGATGTACCAGGATTATAGTATGATTTACCTTGATACACCACATTCTAGTATTATTTACTATGATTTACCATGTTTTTAGCGTGATTTACCATGATTTACCACATTGTTAGCAATTATGTGAAGTTAGGTTTCTGAATAAATTCTGAATAATCTGATTAATAGTTTACAAAGACTTTGTGAAGTGTTTATAGACCATTCAAATATATTTTCATAATGACATATCCCAATAGCATTGAAAAAACAACATTTGTGTGTGTGTGTGTGTGTGTGTGTGTGTGTGATCTGTCTGAAAATGTTCATGCATGTTTAGAGTGATATTTCACATGTTCTGACTTGTTTTTAAGAAGGTCTGAGCATCTTAAAAGATATAAGCTTTCGGGGACACTTGGTCAAGGCCACGTATTGAAGTGACCCTATTATAGTCATCCAAATGAAGTAGTTCAACTTTTTCTGATAATTATTGATCTAGAGAGTCCAGAGAATTGTACTGCACTAGTTTTGAACATTATGATATGAAAATTATTTGATCATAGATGAAACAGACCATTTGCAGCCAATACAGGCAATTTACCATAGGAAATATATGGTTTTAAAGCTTTTTAACAATTATAGCGCCAACTATGGTCCGATCTCCATAAAATTTGGCATGCTTGTTAAAGATGTTATGGCACATATTCCCACCAATTTTTGTGAAGTTCTGAGTTTTCATTTATGATTTATAGGCTTTTTAGTGCATTTTGCCACACCCATTTTCTTTATGACCCTATTATAGCCATGCGCAAAATGCAAAAGTTCAACTTTTTTTTGATAATTATTGATCTAGAGAGTCCATAGAATTGTCCTAGACTGGTCTGGTTCCGATCGGGCGAAAAACCTAGGACTAGTTCGCAAAAGTAGGTTTTTAACATATTCGCGAATAATTAATGAACGGTTTGATTGACAGCAATGGTTCTTGAGGCAAAGTTGTTCAGCATGAGCAGATCTATTAAATGATATGCATTTTGTGACAATAAGTGTAACACCACGTGATTACAGAGCCATAAAACTCGTTAGCGCCAACTAGTGGCCGATTTCTTTCAAAATTCTTACAGACCTCTAGGGCCATGAGTCGAACATGCCCACCGAGTTTCGTTCCGATCGGCCTCCGTTAACCTTGTCTAATAGGTGCTCAAACTTCATTGGCCGATGGCGGCCATGTTTTTTGAGATACACCAATGTCCTCATAGACATACATGGGGCCTTGGACCAAGACACTGCATGCCAATTTTCAAGTCAATCGGACTAACGGTCAGGTGGTTATAGCCTGTTTTATGTTTTTTTCATGTTATAGCGCCACCATGTGGCCAATCGCCACGATTTTTTTACTGTGACCTCAGATTGACCTCTTACATATACGTACCAAGTTTGGTGAAGATACCTCATTCATTTCTGGAGTTATAGCTGTTTTAGTACAATAGGCTCCTCCCACAACATACATTTTGGCGCCCCTTAGCGACCGTGAATCGAAATTTCGACTTTTTTTCGATAATTATTGATATTCAGACTCCAGAGAACATTTCTGCACTGGTTTGGTTCCGATCGGACGAAAAACCTAGGACTAGTTCGCAAAAGTAGGTTTATAACAAAATTCAAAATGGCGGAAAAATTTGCATACCGGAAATGAAATCGGAGATATACGTTTTGTTCTTCAAGTGTCCAGCTTTCCAATGATATAAGACACTTGAGTCTACGACATACGGTCTAGGAGTTATGAACAGTTTCGCGCTTTTGGTTGCTATAGCGCCACCTATGGGCCAATCGGGGTCATACTCTCTGAACCTCTCCTCGATTTTTGTACTACCATCTGGCAAAGTTTCAAGGTTCCAGCTCATACGGTTTGGGCTGCACGATGCGTTTTAGCGGAGAAGAAAAATAATAATAAAAATCAGTACAATTACAATAGGGTTTCAGCACTTCGTGCTTGAACCCCTAAAAATCAGCACAATTACAATAGGGTTTCAGCACTTCGTGCTTGAACCCCTAATAATAATAAAAATCAGTACAATTACAATAGGGTTTCAGCACTTCGTGCTTGAACCCCTAATAAAAATCAGTACAATTACAATAGGGTTTCAGCACTTCGTGCTTGAACCCCTAATAATAAAAATCAGGGCAATTACAATAGGGTTTCAGCACTTCGTGCTTGAACCCCTAATTAAAGCTGCAAGCAGCATTTATCGGGGTTCAAGCAGTTAAGGCCTTTAAGCACAAAAGCATCAAAAGTGATTAAGTTTTATTTAGTAAGCATGTAACTACTGACATAATAGATGGAAAAGACCATTTACAGGAAATACCATAGGAAATATATGGTTTTAAAGCTTTTTAGCAGTTATAGCGCCACCTATCGTCCGATCTCCGTGAAAATTGGCATGCTTGTTAATGATGTTATGTCACATATGCTCACCAATTTTTGTGAAGTTCTGAGTTTTCATTTAGGATTTATAGGCTTTTTAATGTTTTTTTGCCACGCCCATTTTCTAAATGACCCTATTACAACCATCTACATGCAAAAGTTCAACTTTTTTTTTGATAATTATTGATCTAGAGTGTCCAGAGAATTGTCCTAGACTGGTCTGGTTTCGATCGGGCGAAAAACCTAGGACTAGTTTGCAAAAGTAGGTTTATAACATAATTACGAATATTTAATAACCGGTTTAATTGACAGCATTAGTTCTTGAGGCAAAGTTGTTCAGCATGAGCAGATCTATCAGATGATATGCATTTTGTGACGATAAGTGTAACACCACGTGATTAACAGAGCCATAAAACTCGTTAGCGCCAACTAGTGGCCGATTTCTTTCAAAACTCTTACAGACCTCTAGGGCCATGAGTCGAACATGCCCATCGAGTTTCGTTTCGATCGGCCTCCGTTAACCTTGTCTAATAGGTGCTCAAATTTCATTGGTTGATGGCGGCCATGTTTTTCGAGATACGCCAATGTCCTCATAGACATACATGGCACCTTGGACCAAGACACTGCATACCAATTTTCAAGTCAATCGGACTAACGGTCACGTGGTCATAGCCGTTTTCATGTTTTTTTCATGTTATAGCGCCACCTAGTGATCAATCGTCGCGATTTTTTTACTGTGACCCCAGATTGAACTCATACACATGTGCACCAAGTTTGGTGAAGATATCTAATTTCATTCTCGAGTTATAGCCATTTTAGTAAAATAGGCTCCTCCCACAACATTAATTTATCACCCCCTGGCGATCAGGAATCGAAATTTCGACTTTTTTTCGATAATTATTGATATTCAGACTCCAGAGAACATTTCTGCACTGGTTTGGATCCAATTGGACAAAAAACCTAGGACTAGTTCGCAAAAGTAGGTTTTTAACTAAATTCAAAATGGCGGACAATTTGCATACAGGAAATGAAATCGGAGATATACGTTTTGACCTTCAGGTTTCCAGCTTTCCAGTGATATAAGACACTTGAGTCTACGTCATACGGTCTAGGAGTTATGAGCAGTTTCGCGCTTTTGGTTGCTATAGCGCCACCTATGGGCCAATTGGGGTCATATTCTCTGAACCTCTCCTCGATTTTTGTACTACCATCTGGCAAAGTTTCAAAGCTCCAGCTCTTACGGTTTGGGCTGCACGATGAGTTTTACGGCAGAAGAAAAATAATAATAATAATAATAATAATAATAAAAATCAGTACAATTACAATAGGGTTTCAGCACTTCGTGCTTGAACCCCTAATAATTAAAGCTGCAAGCAGCATTTATCGGGGTTCAAGCAGTTAAGGCCTTTAAGCACAAAAGCATCAAAAGTGATTAAGTTTTATTTAGCAAGCATGTAACTACTGACATAATAGATGGAAAAGACCATTTACAGGAAATACCATAGGAAATATATGGTTTTAAAGCTTTTTAGCAGTTATAGCGCCACCTATGGTCCGATCTCCATAAAAATTGGCATGCTTGTTAATGATGTTATGTCACATATGCTCACCAATTTTTGTGAAGTTCTGAGTTTTCATTTAGGATTTATAGGCTTTTTAGTGTTTTTTTGCCACGCCCCTTTTCTAAATGACCCTATTACAGCCATCTACATGCAAAAGTTCAACTTTTTTTTGATAATTATTGATCTAGAGTGTCCAGAGAATTGTCCTAGACTGGTCTGGTTTCGATCGGGCGAAAAACCTAGGACTAGTTTGCAAAAGTAGGTTTTTAACATAATTACGAATATTTAATAAACGGTTTAATTGACAGCATTAGTTCTTGAGGCAAAGTTGTTCAGCATGAGCAGATCTATCAGTTGATATGCATTTTGTGACAAGTTGAACACCACGTGATTACAGAGCCATAAAACTCGTTAGCGCCAACTAGTGGCCGATTTCTTTCAAAACTCTTACAGACCTCTAGGGCCATGAGTCGAACATGCCCATCGAGTTTCGTTCCGATCGGCCTCCGTTAACCTTGTCTAATAGGTGCTCAAATTTCATTGGTCGATGGCGGCCATGTTTTTCGAGATACGCCAATGTCCTCATAGACATACATGGCACCTTGGACCAAGACACTGCATACCAATTTTCAAGTCAATCGGACTAACGGTCACGTGGTCATAGCCGTTTTCATGTTTTTTTCATGTTATAGCGCCACCTAGTGATCAATCGTCGCGATTTTTTTACTGTGACCCCAGATTGAACTCATACAGATGTGCACCAAGTTTGGTGAAGATATCTAATTTCATTCTCGAGTTATAGCCATTTTAGTAAAATAGGCTCCTCCCACAACATTAATTTATCACCCCCTGGCGATCAGGAATCGAAATTTCGACTTTTTTTCGATAATTATTGATATTCAGACTCCAGAGAACATTTCTGCACTGTTTTGGATCCAATTGGACAAAAAACCTAGGACTAGTTCGCAAAAGTAGGTTTTTAACTAAATTCAAAATGGCGGACAATTTGCATACAGGAAATGAAATCGGAGATATACGTTTTGACCTTCAGGTTTCCAGCTTTCCAGTGATATAAGACACTTGAGTCTACGTCATACGGTCTAGGAGTTATGAGCAGTTTCGCGCTTTTGGTTGCTATAGCGCCACCTATGGGCCAATTGGGGTCATATTCTCTGAACCTCTCCTCGATTTTTGTACTACCATCTGGCAAAGTTTCAAAGCTCCAGCTCTTACGGTTTGGGCTGCACGATGAGTTTTACGGCAGAAGAAAAATAATAATAATAATAATAATAATAATAATAATTAAAGCTGCAAGCAGCATTTATCGGGGTTCAAGCAGTTAAGGCCTTTAAGGCATTTAAGCACAAAAGCATCAAAAGTTATTAAGATTTATTTAGCAAGCATGTAACCACTGACATAATAGATGGAAAAGACCATTTACAGCCAATACAGGCAATTTGCCATGGGATATATATTGTTTTAAAGCTTTTTAACAGTTATGGCGCCACCTATGGTCCGATCTCCATAAAATTGTTTACTGTGACCTCAAATTGAACCCATACACATGTGTACTGAGTTTGGTGAAGATATCTCATTTACTTCTTGAGTTATAGCCATTTGAGTAAAATAGGCTCCTCCCACAACGATTTGCCACATTCTAGAATTATTTAATATGATTCTAGCATGATTTACTATCATATACCATGTTCCAGAATGATTTATTAGGATTCTAGCATGATTTACCTTGATACACCTCATTTCAGTATTATTTACTATGATTTACAATGTTTCTAGCATGATTAACCACATTACTAGCAATTATGTGAAGTGTCAGTGCAAATGAGGTGATGAACACTGACAAAATATTATTGTGTTATAATAGTTAGTTATATACGTGATTTTTAGTGTGTGTCCAAGTATGAATGCAAAAGCACATGTAAAATATTTAATTATTAAGTAGAATGGCCAGCAGAGGGCACTAGAAGACCACTTATCGGCTCACTTTCACTTTAAACCAGTTTTCTGCACTAAAGCAAACCAGTTTTTCCATGTTAACTCAATGCATGCTTACACACACACACACACACACACACATACACACACAGCATAGTTAACCATGATTTACCATGATATACCACGTTCTAGTATTATTTACCAGGAGATAAACGACAATCTAGTATTATTTACTTTGATTTACCATGTTTCTAGCCTGATTTATCACATTACTAGCAATTATTTGAAGTGTCAGTGCAAATAAAGTGATTAACACTGACAAAATATGATTGTGTTATAATAGTTATTGCTATATAATTGATTTTTTTAGTGTGTATTCAAGTATGAATGCAAGCACATGTTGAAATATTTCATTAATAAGTAGAATGGCCAGCAGAGGGCAGTAGAAGACCACTTATTGGCTCACTTTCACTTTAAACCAGTTTTCTGCACTAAAGCAAACCAGTTTATCCATGTTAACTCAATGCATGCTTACACACACACACACACACACACACACACACACACACACACACACACACACACACACACACAGCATAGTTAACCATGATTTACCATGATTTACCACATTACTAGCAATTATTTGAAGTGTCAGTGCAAATAAAGTGATTAACACTGACAAAATATGATTGTGTTATAATAGTTATTGCTATATAAGTGATTTTTAGTGTGTATTCAAGTATAAATGCAAGCACATGTGGAAAAATTTAATTAATAAGTAGAATGGCCAGCAGAGGGCAGTAGAAGACCACTTATTGGCTCACTTTCACTTTAAACCTCATGATTTTGACCAGTTTTCTGCACTAAAGCAAACCAGTGTTTCCATGTTAACTCAATAATGCATACTTGCTACATATGCTACACACAATAATGCTACACACACACACACACACACACACACACACACACACACACACACACACACACACACACACACACACACAAATGTTTCAGTGATATTGGTGTCACATTCACCTTCATCACATTCACCTTCTGTCTTCATCACATTCACCATCTGTCGTCATCACCTGCACCTGCTCCTCATCATCACCTGCTCCTCATCATCATAACCGTCACCTGTTGTCCTTGTCTTGATCTGTGTATTTAAGTTCCCCTCTCATCCATTATCATTGTCGGTTATTGTTTGTGCACTAGCACTCTGTTATGTTTGTTTTCATGTTGGAAAATAAAACCTTTGTTATATTTGTACCACACACAGACACACACACACACACCATCATTTATCATGATTTACCATGGCTGATACCAATACCAATATGAGAAAATGACTATTTTAAACAGCAGGGGGCAGTAAAATACCACTTATTGGCTTAACATGCCATTAATTCATATCATTTTCACCTTTTTAACTGTTATAGAGGCAAATTTTGTCCGATCTGTCTGAAAATTTTCATGCTTGTTCAGGGTGATATTTCACACGTTCTGACTTGTTTTTAAGAAGGTCTGAGCATTGATTAAAGAGATATAGGCTTTCGGGGACACTTGGTAAAGGCCAGATTTTGAAGTGAACCTATTATAGCTATCCAAATGAAGTAGTTAAACTTTTTCTGACAATTATTGATCTAGTGAGTCCAGAGAATTGTATTGCACTAGTTTTGAACATTATGATATGAAAATTATATGATCAGAGATGGAAAAGACCATTTACAGCCAATACAGGCAATGTACCATAGGAAATATATGGTTTTAAAGCTTTTTAACAGTTATAGCGCCACCTATCGTCCGATCTCCATAAAATTTGGCAGGCTTGTTAATGATGTTATGTCACATATGCTCACCGATTTTTGTGAAGTTCTGAGTTTTCATTTAGGATTTATAGGATTTTTAATGTATTTTGCCACGCCCATATTATAAATTACCCTATTACAGCCACCCAAATGCAAAAGTTCAACTTTTTTTTGATAGTTTTTGATCTAGAGAGGCCAGAGAATTGTCCTAGACTGGTCTGGTTCCGATCGGGCGAAAAACCTAGGACTAGTTCGCAAAAGTAGGTTTTTAACATGTTTGCGAATATTTAATCAACGGTTTGATTGACAGCTATGGTTCTTGAGGCAATGTTGTTCAGCATGAGCAGATCTATCAAATGATATGCATTTTGTGACAATAAGTGTAACACCACGTGATTACAGAGCCGTAAAACTCGTTAGCGCCAACTAGTGGCCGATTTCTTTCAAAATTCTTATAGACCTCTAGGGCTATGAGTTGAACATGCCCATCGAGTTTCGTTCCGATCGGCCTCCGTTAACCTTGTCTAATAGGTGCTCAAACTTCATTGGCCGATGGCGGCCATGTTTTTTGAGATACACCAATGTCCTCATAGACATACATGACACCTTGGGCCAAGACACTGCATACCAATTTTCAAGTCAATCGGACTAACGGTCAGGTGGTTAAAGCCTGTTTTATGTTTTTTTCATGTTATAGCGCCACCATGTGGCCAATCGCCGCGATTCTTTTACTGTGACCTCAGATTGACCTCTTACACATGTGTACTGAGTTTGGTGAAGATACGTCATTTACTTCTGGAGTTATAGCCATTTTAGTAAAATAGGCCCCTCCCACAACGTACGTTTTGGCACCCCTTAGCGTCCGTGAATCGAAATTTCAACTTTTTTTCGATAATTATTGATATTCAGACTCCAGAGAACATTTCTGTACTGGTTTGGTTCCGATCGGGCGAAAAACCTAGGACTAGTTCGCAAAAGTAGGTTTTTGGCAAAATTCAAAATGGCGGAAAATCTATCATGGCGGAAATGAAATCGGAGATATACGTTTTGTTCGTCAAGTGTCCAGCTTTCCAATGATATAAGACACTTGAGTCTACGACATACGGTCTAGGAGTTCTGAGCAGTTTCGCGCTTTTGGTCGCTGTAGCGCCACCTATGGGCCGATTTGGCTAAGTCCGTGTATCTGAGTAGCGAGCAATACTACTACCATTTGACCCAGTATCACGTCTCTAGGCCTTACGGTTTTGGCTGCACGATGCGTTTTAGGGAAGAATAATAATAATAATTAAAGCTGCAAGCAGCATTTAGCGGGGTTCAAGCATTTAGGGTCTTTAAGCACATAAGGCAGTTTAGTGAGTTGTCTGAGTTTTTGTTTAGGATTTACAGGCTTTTGAGTGTTTTTTTGCCATACCCATTTTCTAAATGATCCTGTTATGGCTACCCAATGGGTAAAGTTAAAGTTTTTTATATAATTAATAATCTAGAGCTTCCAGAGAATTGTACTGCACTGGTATATTTCCGAAAAACCTAGGACTAGTTCCCAAAAGTAGGTTTTTAACATAATCGCAAGTATTTAATGAACAAATTGATTGACAGCAGTAGTTCTTGAGGCAAAGTTGTTCAGTATGAGGAGATCTATCAAATGATATGCATCACGTGATTACATAGCCGTAAAACCTGTTAGCGTCAACTAGTGGCTGATTTTTCAAAATTCTTACAGACCTCTAGGGCCACGAGTCGAACATGCCCACCGAGTTTCATTCTGATCGGCCTCCGTTAAGAGCAAACTAACAGCTTTGAATTAAAATGGTGAGGTATCCTGTTGTAAACATCAACCATGCCTGTTGACAGTTTTGTGGGAAGGGAATGAAAAGTTCTCAAATCCGCAGCACAGCCTCAGACATAACATTTATATCCATGATCTGCCATTTTCACTATTGTCCTTGCTTGCTTCTTCACAATACCTGCAGATCTTCTGATGATTCGGCTGTGCAGGTCCACATTAACACTGCCTGGCCTAGAACATGGACTGGAAAATGCAAATTTGGGGGGTATAAATATTAATGATCCTGACTCCAACGTCACAGTCGGTGTTATGGTGGGATTCACTCATTTTTCAGCGGTCTTTTGCAAACAGGAGATTTACACAAGAAGGAGGAAACAATGGTGTTTGAGGCTCACGGTATGTCAGTTCCATGTCCAGAACTCTTATCATTCAACTATGCCAAGATAAATACAGTTTTCAATTGTATGGCACCTTTAAAATAGATGATTAGTAATATAATGCTTACTTGGAGTCTGAAATGGCTTTAACAAAAGAAGAAAAATATTCTTAGATTTCTGTTCATTCTAATCATGTACAAATAAAGTAGCACAGTAAGATTACATTTATTTGAATGCATTAGTGAGTGTGTGTGATTGTGCTGTGTGTGCAGCATGTCAATACTAAAAGTGAAGGTGTAGTTGATATCTTTGGTGATAATATCTGTAGTAATCATAAAAAAACAATTAAGAAATAAAGAATTAAAATTACAAATAATATTCTATTAAGATATGAGTTACAATAACATGATTTGCAATAGTAATAATATCAATAATATATGCACAATACACACAGATTAGACTATCAGGTCTGTGTTTTACAAAAACATTAGTATTGCAGCCAATGTGAGTCTGTGGGATTTATAAACAGACAAAATATGATTTGAAATGTTATTTTAATGATTTTATTAAGTTTAAACAATATTTCAAATGGAAAAAAAATGAAAAATAATAATTTTAGTGAGCAGAATGAACCAATGAGTGTTCTTCATCTGGTGGTTAAAATGTAAATGAAAACAATAATACTTAAACAATAATACTTAATACACTAACCATGCTTGAACACACACATGCACACACATTTTGTTGTAGATGGAGATATTTAAAATAAAAGATAGGTAACAAAATGATAATTGCAAATCTCCTCTGTATAACACCATTTTCAGATTTCAAATTAATCACTGAGAGGCAGAATTGTTCAAACTGAGAGCTCAGTAAAAATGAAGTGATAAACTTTGACAAAACATGACTGTGTTATAATAGGTGATTTTCATGCAAGTAATTTGATATAGTCCAAAAACTAATGCAAAAGCACAGATGAAAATATTTTATTAAGTAGAATGTCCTGCAGAGGGCAGGAGAAGACCACTAATTGACTCACTTTCATTTGAAAGACTTTTTTATCCACCAGTAAAACAAAGCAGTTTCTCCATGTTCTTTCCATTAAGCATGCTTACACACACAGACACACACACAAACACAAACACATCCACACACACACACACACACACACACACACACACACACACACACACACACAAAGACAAATATGTTTTCAATGTTTTTAGGATGTGATATTGTGAAAATATCTTCATCTCCTCATCTTGAACAACTTTGCCTCAAGAATCACTAATGTCAATCAAACCGTTCATAATCATAATAAAAAAATAAAATATTTACAAATATCATAATAAAAAAAACTTCATAATAAAAAAGATTGCTTCTTAAAGCATTTGTTTATTTCCCAATACTGAAGCGAATTAAAAGATCATGCGTAATCCTGCTGCTCCCTCTAGTGGACAACAGTGGTATTATAGCTTACATTTTACAGTTGAGGTGTTTGAATGAATGAATGGGAATTTGTTTTTTTACTTATATCTCAGGAACCAAAAGGCGAAAAATTCTGAAACTCAGAGCATAGATAGTGCTTGAGGAGCCCTGTTGAATGAGACCATCAAGGTGTTTTTGGGCGATTGGGGCTGGGAGTTATGACTGTTATAAGGCATATCTGTTCGGGCTATTATCTCTGGAATGCCCAGGGCAGATAACACCACATTTGAATCGAAGCTAGCCAAGGACGTGCCCTTTCCAACGAGCTCTTACACAATGTTCGGGGTGGTCTGGGTCGGGAGTAATGGCCGTTCAAAATCGGGGGTCCCGCGGGCTGGCGATGCGCGGGGGGCGCGCTCCCGAGGCCCGCGACGACACGTTTCGATCAAGAGCCCGGAGAGGTCCTCACCATCAAAATTTGAGCGCGCAACGACTTTCCGTTTTCGAGTTATGAATGAATTTGTATTCGGGGGCGTGGCTTAAATGCCGTTATACTTTCGTTTCATTTCATTCACTTACTTTCGTCCATTTCCATATCTCAGTGTAACACAATTGTCAATAGTAATACTCAATAGATGAGTTTTGACAAAATGTGATTGTAAATGTTAAAATAATGATTTTATAAAGTCTAAATATGAATTTTATAACAATATTAGGGAGTAGTATGATGAAATGACAGCAGGGGGCAGTAAAATACCACTTATTGGCTTAATATGTCATTATATTCATATAAAATCACCTTTTGAAGAAGTTAAACTTTTTTTCTGATAATTATTGATCTAGAGAGTTCAGAGAATTGTGCTGCACTGGTTTTGAACATTATGATATGAACATTATACGATAATAGATAGAAGACACCATTTACAGCAAATACAGGCAATTTACCATAGGAAATATATGGCTTTAAAGCATTTTAACAGTTATAGCGCCACCTATGCTCCGATCTCCATAAAAATGTCCATGCTTCTTTAGCATGTTATGTCACATATGCTCATCAATTTTTGTGAAGTTCTGAGTTTTCATTTAGGATTTATAGGCTTTTTAGTGTATTTTGCCACGCCCATTTTCTAAATGACCCTATTACAGCCATCCAAATGCAAAAGTTCAACTTTTTTTCGATAATTATTGATCTAGAGAGTCCAGAGAATTACCCTAGACTGGTCTGGTTCTGATCGGGCAAAAAACCAGGGACTAGTTCGCAAAAGTAGGTTTTTAACATGTTTGCGAATATTTAATGAACAGTTTGATTGACAGTAGTGGTTCTTGAGGCAAAGTTGTTCAGCATGAGCAGATCTATCAAATGATATGCATAATGTGACAATAAGTTTAACACCACGTGATTACAGAGCCATAAAACTCGTTAGCGCCAACTAGTGGCCGATTTCTTTCAAAAATCTTACATACCTCTAGGGCCATGAGTTGAACATGCCCATCGAGTTTTGTTCCGATCGGCCTCCGTTAACCTTGTCTAATAGGTGCTCAACTTCATTGGCCGATGGCGGCCATGTTTTTCGAGATACGCCAATGTCATCATAGATATACATGGCACCCTGGACCATGAGACTGCATACCAATTTTCAAGTCAATTGGACTAACGGTCAGGTGGTTATAGCCCTTTTCATGTTTTTTTCATGTTATAACGCCACCTAGTGTTCAATCGTCGCGATTTTTTTACTGTGACCCCAGATTGAACTCATACACATGTGTTCCGAGTTTGGTGAAAATATCTAATTTCGTTCATGAGTTATAACCATTTTAGTAAACTGGCTCCGCCTCCTGCGAACGTTTTGACGCCCCTTAGCAACCGTGGATCGAAATTTCAACTTTTTTTCGATAATTACTGATAATCAGACTCCAGAGAACATTTCTGCACTGGTTTGGTTCCGATTGGCCAAAAAAACCCTCTACTAGTTTGCAAAAGTAGGTTTTAGACAAAATTCAAAATGGCGGAAAAATTTGCATACCGGAAATGAAATTGAAGATATACATTTTGTCTGTCTTGAGACAAGGATTACAGTGATATAAGACACTTGAGTCTGTGACAAAGGGTTAAGGAGATTTAAGCAAAACCGTGATTTTTTTTGGTTTTTGGCACTATAGCGCCACCTATGGGCCAATCGGGGTCATACTCTCTGAACCTCTCCTCGATTTTTGTACTACCTTCTGGCCAAGTTTCAAGTCTCTAGCACTTACGGTTTGGGCTGCACGATGCGTTTTACGGCAGAAGAATAATAATAATAATAAAAATCAGTACAATTACAATAGGGTTTCAGCATTTCATGCTTGAACCCCTAATAAAAATCAGGGCAATTACAATAGGGTTTCAGCACTTCGTGCTTGAACCCCTAAAAATCAGCACAATTACAATAGGGTTTCAGCACTTCGTGCTTGAACCCCTAATAATTAAAGCTGCAAGCAGCATTTATCGGGGTTCAAGCAGTTAAGGCCTTTAAGGACTTTAAGCACAAAAGCATCAAAAGTTGTTAAGTTTTACACCACGTTATTACAGAGCCATAAAACTCATTAGCGCCAACTAGTGGCTGATTTCTTTCAAAACTCTTACAGACCTCTAGGGCCATGAGTCGAACATGCCCATCGAGTTTCGTTCCGATTGGCCTCCGTTAATCTTGTCTAATAGGTGCTCAAATTTCATTGGTCGATGGCGGCCATGTTTTTCGAGATACGCCAACGTCCTCATAGACATACATGGCACCTTGGACCAAGACACTGCATACCAATTTTCAAGTCAATTGGACTAACGGTCAGGTGGTTATAGCCTGTTTTATGTTTGGAACATGTTTTGTTCCTCGCGGAGTACCTCTGGAATGCTTCTGCGGAGGTTTATTGTTTTATCCGCAGCAATAAAGTTTGTCGGCGTCCAAATGGATCGCGCTCTGGATCACTAACAGGAATTATTCTCGTCATGTATACACTTAACTTGATGAAAAGCGGGATTGACGCACTGCAAGCAGAGAGATGATTTCTGGCTGCCTCCGCAAAAATTGTCTTCGGCGGACAGCCCGCTGTCTTTGGAACGATTTTAGTACTTTTGCGGCATACAAACACAAATGTGTTTCTCTTTCTGGATCTTTTCTTTGAAAACAAAACCAAAGGTTAAAAAAAAAAAAAGAACAAATGTGAAGCGAGCAATTCTATCCATTTTGACGCCTTTTCATTCATAGCGGTTACCAAGCAACACGATTACGCACCAGCTGCAACTTGATGACACAAGCATACTGCGGTTCGGATACAAATAATATGTGAACAAAAGTCCATCGGGGGCAGGGGGGGAGCAATCGAACTCGGGTTAGGAACAGGCAATCGAACCAAGTGTGAAAGCGCCCTTAGTCTAGTTTTAGTCAATGAAAATTGTATTTTAGTCTCTTTTTAGAAATGCAATTCTATTTAACCCAGTCAATATAGTGTATCACTATGGAAAAATAGCGAAAATAGTGAACAGAAAAGTAACACTCGTCTCATTCGTGGAGGTTGAAAAAACAAGTTCTTTCTGACATCCAAGATTTACTGTATTAATTTAAATGCAAAAGAAAAGGCATGAGAGTCAGTTGTTTTTGTCAATTTTAAGTTTTAATTTAAAATATTTGTCATTTTAATATAACTATATGGCTAAATATTTTACCACTTGCTAATAAATCTAGATAGAAGTAGTGCATTGAATACATTGTTTAAATTGTGCTTAAATGTGAATTACGACCATTAAAGAGTATGTGTGTACAAAGAGAATCGTAATGCTGACAAAACTTTTTTTAAATAAAAGTATTTGATAACTTCTGGATTTGAAATAAAAATAGTGAGTATGTGTTTGTGGTTCAGCCGTGGATCAGTTACGCACTGCAAACGCAGCATATGTGAAAGCACTATAGCGAGTGCTGCTCCTGCACCGCATATGCACTGCACACGGAGTATGGGCCCTATCTTGCACCCAGCGCAATTGACTTTGTACACCGACGCATGTATCATTCCTATTTTGCACCCGCGCACAGCGGACTTTTCCCTCCACAGACGCACGTCGGTTAACTAAGAAATACACTTGCGCTCCCGGGGGCGGTTCAGCGCAAAGAGGCGGCGTGTTCCGGCGCAAACGTTCCCTCATGTTATTTTGCACGTTTAGAAAACAATTCCGCCACTAACTGAAAAAATCTAGTTTAAAGTCAGTGGCGCGTTGCACATGTTATTCTTATGCTATTTTAAGGGCGCATGCTTGGCCATAATCAATGTAGCGTGTGCACAACGCGCATACACTTTGATTCTCTCACACAGAAGCAGCCGTTTTCATTTTTGCAAATCATACATTACGATAGATAGATAGATAGATAGATAGATAGATAGATAGATAGATAGATAGATAGATAGATAGATAGATAGATAGATAGATAGATAGATAGATAGATAGATAGATAGATAGATAGATAGATAATTATAAAAGCATACTTCTAGTTTACACATTTACCCAAATTATCATACGCCTGTTTAACCGAAGTTAATTTGGGTGTGTTTCTCCATCCCCAATGTCACTTCTCTGTGTTTTACGGCCCTGACGAGAACGTCGGTCTCCTCGGCTGTGAACAGCTCCTGGCGCGCGTCTGGCAAATCCACCGTTATAATAGGAATCCGCTATAGAATAAGCGTGTCTGCTCTTAAAGGGAATGTGAGATGACGCTCTGATTGGTTTATTTCACGTTACGCCCAAACCACACCTATGAATAATGAAGCTACTTCAGACCAACCCATTTTAGATTTGCGTTGAGCGCAAGAGTCATTTATCCCGCCGGTATAATAGCAACAGCGCCCAAGACCCGGCCACAAAGTTACTTGCGTTTCGCGCTTGATACTTGCGTTTCAGATCGTTAAAATCGGGCCCTATGTGTGAAACGGGCGTCAGACTTAACTTTGTTTGTTGTCGTTTACGTTAACTCACCGCAGCTGCATCTTCTAAATAATGCCGCTAGTGGGGCTTGAGGAAGTGACGTCGTCTGCGCAGTGCGCCCTGATGCAGCCCCTGAAGTGAGACACGGGAAACAGAAATACTGCAAAATAATAATAATAATAATAATAATGTGACTAAACAAGACGAAATAGCGTCATAACATTTCATCTCGTTTTGGTCAACGAAAATGAAGAGACATTTTAACAGTTTTTATTTTGTAAACCACATTTAGTCTCGTTTTTATTCGTCAACAATATTGCATTATACATTTAATTATAGTTATTGTCACATGACCAGCATTTACGTTGCGTCTCGTTTTCGTCACGTGGTTCGTTGACGACAATATTTAGTTATAATTTTTGTTGACGAAAGAAATACTAGTAATCCGATATCGGATCTGACTCAAAAGACAATGTGATTCATCATTCCTTCCAATTAACCACCTTATCTTTGTATAGTAAAATAGTATGTTCAACAACATGAATAACGACGTAGCTGACCAGAGTTCGTGAATCAAATGATGCAGTTTAAAGAGTTGTTCAGACTTCTCTCGATCAGTTCAAGTCTCTCCATTCAGATGTAAAAAAAAAAAAAAATTATTTCACAAATTAAAAGTCCTGTGAGTCCGAAAAACAAAAGAAAATTGTCATTATCCTACCAGTTGATGGTTTCAAATTATGGTTCAAAGTGGAAACCGGTCCATGGGCACTGGTCAGCTAGCCATTTGTGCATATTTAATTGTATTCAATAGGCAGGCGATTCACCTCCACAGGATTATTTATGGCACAAAACAGGATACACTTGCCGATCACGTTCACATAGGAAAAAAAACAGAGAACAAGAAAACGCAGCCTTGGAAAACACAAGGCAAACGTACAATAATTCATTTCTGATTCAACATTTCAGTAACAAATCATATACATGCGCAGTTCAAATGACACATTAATCGAACTTTTCGACAGTTATTTAACACAGACACTCATTAATCACTCAATGGGTCTCATTCATGAAACATTCGTAAATATACGAGTAAATATGTGAGTGATTTAAAGTGGTAAAGGCGACATTCCCGAAAATTCTTCTCCTGATTCAGAAATACTTCGTAAACGTCAGATGTGATAGTGAAATGTGTGTGTGTGTGTTAATGAATTCCAATCAGTTGTAAATGGGACGCGTGTGCACCCTCATTCTCTAAATTACCATAAATCCCACCCATTAAAACCGACTGAAAACTATAGGCTATATGGGCATCATATTATGACACCAAACGAAGGATTTCAACTTGTCTTCTCAAAAACGAATTAAGAAGAGAAATTTCTCAGATGCAGAAATTGAAGTTTATTATCAGAAGTTCATTCAAAACGCCACATTTTGTTTTCAAGCGTACACAGTGGCGTATCAGGCCTAAAAAAAAGGAAGCTTGGCAGCATAGATGCAGTTAATGGAGTTTCATCTGTTAATCGAACAGTCCCAGAAGTGAAAAGAAAATGGTTTGACATGAAGCTTGACTGCATTATTTGTGACTTGCGGACTTGTAAAAGAATAAACAGCTTGAATAAAAAAATAAAATAAAAAAAACTTGCGGACTTTTGTTCCGTTTGCAGATGGCTCTCGTAATTACTGGCTGTCGTAATAAAAGTAAAAAGAAAAACCGTATGTAATTACTATATATAATATTTGGTAACACTTTACAATACGGGTGCACTAATAACCATTAATTCATGCTTAACTAATGCACAGATAATCATGTGTTAATGTATGACTCATGAAGAACTAAACCATTAATTAATGATTACTGCATCATGAAGATTCTAAATGATTAATATAAAGTAATATATGAATTGTTATTAATTAAATGTGTCATAATGTATTAATTCATTAATAACTTATTTTATTAACTAAAAGTCTAAATCAATGCGTTAATTACCACAATTGGTCAAGGCAATGTACTTCAACTTCCAGTTGTCTGCTTTAATTAATCATTAACTAATGATTTGCAAATGTATCATTATGTTATGACTTTACTTGTTGAGGCACATGACTATTAACTAATTGTTAAGTAATATGCCATTTTGGTTTGGACATCCACACTAAGCCATGGATTTCAATTTCCAACCATGTACAACCAAGATTTCACTGAGTCCGATGAACTTTGTTGTTCATGGCACAGGACTATGTCAGGTTAACATACACTGAGCACATGCGGTTGAGCTCTGCTATTTCATAACACTGTCTAGACTGGACAAAGACAATAGAACGTCCATTATAGTCAGTGATACTACACTGGATGCGTCGAGACACTACACGACAAAACCCAGTCAGTAAACCGATGCCACACTCTATTACTGACGTACTCTGAGCTCTTGTGCTAGTTCTGTTATGAAGGACAAATGGACTTGTGATGGTCTGTCATGTCCAGGTGTAGACAGCTGGTCTCGTCCAGTTTAAACACAGTGTAACAGCTTCAGGAGTTCAGATTCTGGTGTGCTGATATTTGTGTGTAGCCCAACTTACCCATCCTTCACACACATTCACCAACATTACATTCACTGCATGTGCAAACTGTCAAAACCCATAAATGGCATATTACTTAACAATTAGTTAATAGTCATGTGCCTCAACAAGTAAAGTCATAACATAATGATGCATTTGCAAATCATTAGTTAATGATTAATTAAAGCAGACAACTGGAAGTTGAAGTACATTGCTTTGACCAACTGTGGTAATTAACGCATTCATTTACACTTTTAGTTAATAAAATAAGTTATTAATTAATTAATACATAGACACATTTAATTAATAACAATTCATATATTACTTAATCTATTAATCATTTAGAATCTTTATTAGTTGCTGATGCAGTAATCATTAATTAATGGTTTAGTTCTACATGAGTCATACATTAACACATGATTATCTGTGCATTAGTTAAATATGAATTAATGCAGATTAGTGCACCCGTATTGTAAAGTGTTACCTAATATTTTTTCAAAATGCTGTGTAAATATGTACCCGATTAAGGTGAATTAAAATGCAGCCTTATTAATGAGCAAAACGTTCGGATGTTAAGCGCACTATTTACGCGTGGCTGGGAGCAGGTGTAGATTTCTTTCGTACCAACTAACGTTTGGAAAATACGAACATTTTAATGAATCCGAAAATTTACGTCAGAACCACTTTACACACGATTTACACAAAAATTCGTTCTGCTCGTGTTTCATGAATAAGACCCATTGTCTCAACTCATGACACAATGCTCATTGTTATACGTGATAGCTTTAGCCTACGGCTAATTAGTTCAGCTCGCGCTGTGCGGCCTACACTCAGCTCATATCAAATCATTTCTGAAATTGACATATCTTTCATAAGATAACATATGATAAAAAAATGTCACTCACCAAAACGAGATTGCATCACATATTCAATTAAAAAAAGACTATTCAATAAAGATTACCGCTCTGGGATCCACTAAATCTTTACTCCGATTTCCACTTCACCTCTCTCTGACGACAACACTCCAGGCTGAAGCATCCAAAGTTTACAAGTGCACACAATCACAGTCCTCGATAGATTATGATTATCATTTAGTGCAAGGAGTTTCTGGAGAAATGCTCCGTGTCTCATTTGATCTGTTCTCATCTGATTCTCTGTTTATGCCGACAGTGGCAGCGCCTGCGCGACCTGTGGGCGGGCCTTATGAATATGCCGCTTCTGTTGGCTCTCAGAGGTGTCAGTCACAGCAGCACAATCAGTGATTGGATGAATCGTGTGTTATTGCCCAGTGGTGTAATCGAGTGCATCAAGTAAAGGAAAAAAAAAAGAACTGATTGAAAAATATAATTTGTCCAGAACAGAGCGACACGACTCAATTTAAACTGTTATAGAAGAGATAATATACTAAGAATGCACTGGTCTCTCAAGGATTGTCTCTCTGCTTTATTTTATAAGAAATATCTCTGTGTCTAAAGTTCCTAATGTCCTGTACTCTCAACTTTTGTATAATAGTACTAGTCATAATTTTTACACCAGGCATGAATAAAAGGGATGTTTTTTTTATTTCCTGTTTCGTAAACCACTGGAAAAGAACGGACTGTAATGTATAGAGGAATGAAAATATGGAATCATTTAGCCTACCATTGATATCACCCATTTTTACAAGAAAAATTTGTTTAAAAAAAAATATTTAAAGGAACATTTTTACAAGAAAAATTAGTTTTAAAAAAATATTTAAAGGAACATTTAATGGCACAATATATAGTAAATTGTTGATTTCGATATTTGGAATGAATTTTGGGTTAGTGTGTTTCATTGACTTGACTTTTTATTGTTGTTGATTAAATGTAGTTTTGTATTTTTTACTTGTTGGGACCCCAGGAAGAGTAGACACTGCCTAGGTAGTGGCTAATGGGGATCCAAATAAACTAATAAACTTATATCATTGATGGAAAATACCATTTACAGCCAATACAGGCAATTTACTTAGGAACGTTTTTTTGACAGTTATAGCACCACCACGTCTTGCCTGATCTCCACCACTTTTATTAGGTGTCCTTGAAAGGTGCCCATACATGTCAAGTCAAGTCAAGTCAAGTTTATTTGTATAGCGCTTCTCACAATACAGATTGCATCAAAGCAGCTTCACAGCATCAAATCAAAACAATACAACAAAGCTTGTTTCAAGAGGAATTCACTGATTGATAAAACCAAATCAAACATCCCCAAAATATCCCCAACTGAGCAAGCCAAAGGCAACAGTGGCAAGGAACCGAAAAACTCCATCAAGTGACCTAATGGTATCCTAAAACTCCATCAGGTGACCTAATGGAGAAAAAAACCTTGGGAGAACCCAGGCTCAGTCGGGGGCCAGTTCTCCTCTGGCATTTATGAGCTAGAGGCCGGATTGTAGTTTGAACTGTGGGATTATATGAATGCCTGGCCAAAGAGATGCGACTTTAATCTAGTTTTAAACTGGGAGAGCGAGTCTGAGCAACGAACAGTATCAGGAAGACTATTCCAGAGTTTTGGAATGTCTGTCAAATTTGTTGTAAATATAATTTTTTTTTATTGAAGTTTAGACACTTCTATTTATGAGAGCATAAAAATGATCCATGGGTGATAATGATTGGATTTTTTTTTTTAGTTTTTTTTGTTCCTATCATAATTTTGACATTTTGGCATTATTGTTTAGCTATTTACCTATGTTTTCAAATTTCCTTAGTTTTTTTGTTGTTGTCTCGATCGGACTAACGGCTTTGAAGATAACCACAATTTTTTAAAGCTCTAAATGACACTTACAAAAACCATAAGGCGAAACCTGGCATGTTTGGTATTGTTGGAATCGGCAAGGATTCAGGAGTCTTAGGAGGTCACTCCTGTGAAAAAACACTGGCTTGAAACTTCTAAGGCTCCTTCAAGGCATTGTGCCAATGACGTATACTGAGTTTTGAGATACACCAATGTTCTCATAGACTATCATGGCACCCTGGACAAAGACACTGCGTGCCAATTTTCAGTAGACTAACGGTTGGGTGCGCTTATAGCTATTTTCATGATTTTTTTCACTGTTATAGCACCACCATGTGGCCAATTGTCACGATTTTTTTCATGTCAACTCAGATTGAGCTTATGAACATGTGTCCCAAGTTTAGCGAAAATATCTCTTTCCGCTCACAAGTTATAACCATTTTATAGCGCCACCAAGTGGCCAATTGTCATGATTTTTTTTCACGTGACCTCAGAATGAGCTCATGAACATGTGTCCCAAGTTTTGCGAAAATATCTCTTTCCGTTCACAAGTTATAACCATTTTATAGTGCCACCTAGTGGCCAATGGTTGCGATTTTTTTTCAAGTGATCTCAGACTGAGCTCAGGAAGACGTATCCCAAGTTTAGCAAAAAAATCTCTTTCCGTTCACAATTTATAACCGTTTTAGTAAAAGTGGCCCTGGTGCCATCAAATATTTTGGTTCCCCTTATCGATTGTTAATTGAAATTTTGAATTTTTTGGATGATTATTGATTGTCAGACTCCAGACAATATTCTTGCAGTGGTTTGGTTCTGATCGGACCAAAAACCTAGAAGAAGTTCGCAAAAATAGGTTTTTCAAAAAAATGCAATTTACTCGAAATTGGCACCGAAGGGCGAGCAAATCCGAGGCACGCACCTGGTCCGCCTCGAGCCAAGGAATCCAACGATATAAGACACTTGAGCCTACGCCTCACGGTTGATGAGTTATGAGCCGTTTCGTACTTTTGACCGCTGTAGCGCCCCCGTCAGGCCGATCGGGGCGGGCCTTGGTGACGCTGTAGGCGGTGTGAGTACTATCAGCCCCCAAAGTTTCAAGTCTCTACGACTTACGGTTTGGTCTGCCCGATCAGTTTTATGTCTGAATGTTGCATCATGGGAAAATTAACAATAACAATAGGGTTTCAGCACTTCGTGCTTGAACCCCTAATAAGTGGCTAAAAAAGGGCCACAAAAAGGCCTCTAAAAAAAAAACTATAGGGTCTAGGCACTTGCCGCTTGCGCTGCTGCGTTCCAAAAACTTTATCAAGCCTTTTAACGTGTGCCTCGGAGAGGAAAAAGTATGTTTTTTGCCCTTTTAGCTCATTTATCATGGAAATGTGGTGAATTTTTTTTTTACCTTTTAAACTGTGACACCTCCACTGATGGCCCGATCTCCATAAAAGTTTGCACGCTTCTTTAGAATAATATGGCGCATGTGCTCAGCTAATTTGGTGAAGTGCTGCTCTTTTCCCCCCCATTTTTCAGTCATTTAAATGTCATTTTGCATAGGATAATACAGAGGCCTTCTCACCTTTATGACAGTTAAAGCGCCCCACCAATGGCCCGACGTCCGTGAAAGTTTCCAAGCTTCTTTAGGATCACGTGACGCATGCGCATGCCCGATTTTGTGAGGTTGTATGCAAATCAGACAGCAAGATGGCCGCTTTCAGCCATTTCATGGGATTTGCCATAGAAATGCATCATTTTGACACCCTTTTAACAGTTATAGCGCCACCAAGTGGCCAGTCGCCACGTCCTTTTTCACGCGACCACAGAATGAGCTCGTACATACGCGTGCTGAGTTTGGTGCAAAAATCTCGTTCCGTTCACGAGTTATAGCCAATTAAGCAAAATGGGCTCCTCCCACTTCAAACGTTTTGGCGGCCCTTAGGGACCGTGAGCCCAAATTTTCACTTTTTTTTGATAATTATTGACATTCGGACTCCAGAGAATCTTGCTGCACTGGTTTGGTTCCGGTCGGGCCAAAAACCTAGGACTAGTTCGCGAAAGTAGGTTTTGTGAAAAACCCCAAATACCCGAAAATTTTCCCAGGGTGACGAGCAAATCCGAGGCACGCACCTGGTCCGCCTCGAGCCAAGGAATCCAACGATATAAGACACTTGAGCCTACGCCTCACGGTTGATGAGTTATGAGCCGTTTCGTACTTTTGACCGCTGTAGCGCCCCCGTCAGGCCGATCGGGGCGGGCCTTGGTGACGCTGTAGGCGGTGTGAGTACTATCAGCCCCCAAAGTTTCAAGTCTCTACGACTTACGGTTTGGTCTGCCCGATCAGTTTTATGTCTGAATGTTGCATCATGGGAAAATTAACAATAACAATAGGGTTTCAGCACTTCGTGCTTGAACCCCTAATAAGTGGCTAAAAAAGGGCCACAAAAAGGCCTCAAAAAAAAAAACTATAGGGTCTAGGCACTTGCCGCTTGCGCTGCTGCGTTCCAAAAACTTTATCAAGCCTTTTAACGTGTGCCTCGGAGAGGAAAAAGTATGTTTTTTGCCCTTTTAGCTCATTTATCATGGAAATGTGGTGAATTTTTTTTTTACCTTTTCAACTGTGACACCTCCACTGATGGCCCGATCTCCATAAAAGTTTGCACGCTTCTTTAGAATAATATGGCGCATGTGCTCAGCTAATTTGGTGAAGTGCTGCTCTTTTTTCCCCCATTTTTCAGTCATTTAAATGTCATTTTGCATAGGATAATACAGAGGCCTTCTCACCTTTATGACAGTTAAAGCGCCCCACCAATGGCCCGACGTCCGTGAAAGTTTCCAAGCTTCTTTAGGATCACGTGACGCATGCGCATGCCCGATTTTGTGAGGTTGTATGCAAATCAGACAGCAAGATGGCCGCTTTCAGCCATTTCATGGGATTTGCCATAGAAATGCATCATTTTGACACCCTTTTAACAGTTATAGCGCCACCAAGTGGCCAGTCGCCACGTCCTTTTTCACGCGACCACAGAATGAGCTCGTACATACGCGTGCTGAGTTTGGTGCAAAAATCGCGTTCCGTTCACGAGTTATAGCCAATTAAGCAAAATGGGCTCCTCCCACTTCAAACGTTTTGGCGGCCCTTAGGGACCGTGAGCCCAAATTTTCACTTTTTTTTGATAATTATTGACATTCGGACTCCAGAGAATCTTGCTGCACTGGTTTGGTTCCGGTCGGGCCAAAAACCTAGGACTAGTTCGCGAAAGTAGGTTTTGTGAAAAAACCCAAATACCCGAAAATTTTCCCAGGGTGACGAGCAAATCCGAGGCATGCACCTGGTCCGCCTCGAGCCAAGGAATCCAACGATATAAGACACTTGAGCCTACGCCTCACGGTTGATGAGTTATGAGCCGTTTCGTACTTTTGACCGCTGTAGCGCCCCCGTCAGGCCGATCGGGGCGGGCCTTGGTGACGCTGTAGGCGGTGTGAGTACTATCAGCCCCCAAAGTTTCAAGTCTCTACGACTTACGGTTTGGTCTGCCCGATCAGTTTTATGTCTGAATGTTGCATCATGGGAAAATTAACAATAACAATAGGGTTTCAGCACTTCGTGCTTGAACCCCTAATAAGTGGCTAAAAAAGGGCCACAAAAAGGCCTCAAAAAAAAAAACTATAGGGTCTAGGCACTTGCCGCTTGCGCTGCTGCGTTCCAAAAACTTTATCAAGCCTTTTAACGTGTGCCTCGGAGAGGAAAAAGTATGTTTTTTGCCCTTTTAGCTCATTTATCATGGAAATGTGGTGAATTTTTTTTTTACCTTTTCAACTGTGACACCTCCACTGATGGCCCGATCTCCATAAAAGTTTGCACGCTTCTTTAGAATAATATGGCGCATGTGCTCAGCTAATTTGGTGAAGTGCTGCTCTTTTTTCCCCCATTTTTCAGTCATTTAAATGTCATTTTGCATAGGATAATACAGAGGCCTTCTCACCTTTATGACAGTTAAAGCGCCCCACCAATGGCCCGACGTCCGTGAAAGTTTCCAAGCTTCTTTAGGATCACGTGACGCATGCGCATGCCCGATTTTGTGAGGTTGTATGCAAATCAGACAGCAAGATGGCCGCTTTCAGCCATTTCATGGGATTTGCCATAGAAATGCATCATTTTGACACCCTTTTAACAGTTATAGCGCCACCAAGTGGCCAGTCGCCACGTCCTTTTTCACGCGACCACAGAATGAGCTCGTACATACGCGTGCTGAGTTTGGTGCAAAAATCGCGTTCCGTTCACGAGTTATAGCCAATTAAGCAAAATGGGCTCCTCCCACTTCAAACGTTTTGGCGGCCCTTAGGGACCGTGAGCCCAAATTTTCACTTTTTTTTGATAATTATTGACATTCGGACTCCAGAGAATCTTGCTGCACTGGTTTGGTTCCGGTCGGGCCAAAAACCTAGGACTAGTTCGCGAAAGTAGGTTTTGTGAAAAAACCCAAATACCCGAAAATTTTCCCAGGGTGACGAGCAAATCCGAGGCATGCACCTGGTCCGCCTCGAGCCAAGGAATCCAACGATATAAGACACTTGAGCCTACGCCTCACGGTTGATGAGTTATGAGCCGTTTCGTACTTTTGACCGCTGTAGCGCCCCCGTCAGGCCGATCGGGGCGGGCCTTGGTGACGCTGTAGGCGGTGTGAGTACTATCAGCCCCCAAAGTTTCAAGTCTCTACGACTTACGGTTTGGTCTGCCCGATCAGTTTTATGTCTGAATGTTGCATCATGGGAAAATTAACAATAACAATAGGGTTTCAGCACTTCGTGCTTGAACCCCTAATAAGTGGCTAAAAAAGGGCCACAAAAAGGCCTCAAAAAAAAAAACTATAGGGTCTAGGCACTTGCCGCTTGCGCTGCTGCGTTCCAAAAACTTTATCAAGCCTTTTAACGTGTGCCTCGGAGAGGAAAAAGTATGTTTTTTGCCCTTTTAGCTCATTTATCATGGAAATGTGGTGAATTTTTTTTTTACCTTTTCAACTGTGACACCTCCACTGATGGCCCGATCTCCATAAAAGTTTGCACGCTTCTTTAGAATAATATGGCGCATGTGCTCAGCTAATTTGGTGAAGTGCTGCTCTTTTTTCCCCCATTTTTCAGTCATTTAAATGTCATTTTGCATAGGATAATACAGAGGCCTTCTCACCTTTATGACAGTTAAAGCGCCCCACCAATGGCCCGACGTCCGTGAAAGTTTCCAAGCTTCTTTAGGATCACGTGACGCATGCGCATGCCCGATTTTGTGAGGTTGTATGCAAATCAGACAGCAAGATGGCCGCTTTCAGCCATTTCATGGGATTTGCCATAGAAATGCATCATTTTGACACCCTTTTAACAGTTATAGCGCCACCAAGTGGCCAGTCGCCACGTCCTTTTTCACGCGACCACAGAATGAGCTCGTACATACGCGTGCTGAGTTTGGTGCAAAAATCGCGTTCCGTTCACGAGTTATAGCCAATTAAGCAAAATGGGCTCCTCCCACTTCAAACGTTTTGGCGGCCCTTAGGGACCGTGAGCCCAAATTTTCACTTTTTTTTGATAATTATTGACATTCGGACTCCAGAGAATCTTGCTGCACTGGTTTGGTTCCGGTCGGGCCAAAAACCTAGGACTAGTTCGCGAAAGTAGGTTTTGTGAAAAAACCCAAATACCCGAAAATTTTCCCAGGGTGACGAGCAAATCCGAGGCATGCACCTGGTCCGCCTCGAGCCAAGGAATCCAACGATATAAGACACTTGAGCCTACGCCTCACGGTTGATGAGTTATGAGCCGTTTCGTACTTTTGACCGCTGTAGCGCCCCCGTCAGGCCGATCGGGGCGGGCCTTGGTGACGCTGTAGGCGGTGTGAGTACTATCAGCCCCCAAAGTTTCAAGTCTCTACGACTTACGGTTTGGTCTGCCCGATCAGTTTTATGTCTGAATGTTGCATCATGGGAAAATTAACAATAACAATAGGGTTTCAGCACTTCGTGCTTGAACCCCTAATAAGTGGCTAAAAAAGGGCCACAAAAAGGCCTCAAAAAAAAAAACTATAGGGTCTAGGCACTTGCCGCTTGCGCTGCTGCGTTCCAAAAACTTTATCAAGCCTTTTAACGTGTGCCTCGGAGAGGAAAAAGTATGTTTTTTGCCCTTTTAGCTCATTTATCATGGAAATGTGGTGAATTTTTTTTTTACCTTTTCAACTGTGACACCTCCACTGATGGCCCGATCTCCATAAAAGTTTGCACGCTTCTTTAGAATAATATGGCGCATGTGCTCAGCTAATTTGGTGAAGTGCTGCTCTTTTTTCCCCCATTTTTCAGTCATTTAAATGTCATTTTGCATAGGATAATACAGAGGCCTTCTCACCTTTATGACAGTTAAAGCGCCCCACCAATGGCCCGACGTCCGTGAAAGTTTCCAAGCTTCTTTAGGATCACGTGACGCATGCGCATGCCCGATTTTGTGAGGTTGTATGCAAATCAGACAGCAAGATGGCCGCTTTCAGCCATTTCATGGGATTTGCCATAGAAATGCATCATTTTGACACCCTTTTAACAGTTATAGCGCCACCAAGTGGCCAGTCGCCACGTCCTTTTTCACGCGACCACAGAATGAGCTCGTACATACGCGTGCTGAGTTTGGTGCAAAAATCGCGTTCCGTTCACGAGTTATAGCCAATTAAGCAAAATGGGCTCCTCCCACTTCAAACGTTTTGGCGGCCCTTAGGGACCGTGAGCCCAAATTTTCACTTTTTTTTGATAATTATTGACATTCGGACTCCAGAGAATCTTGCTGCACTGGTTTGGTTCCGGTCGGGCCAAAAACCTAGGACTAGTTCGCGAAAGTAGGTTTTGTGAAAAAACCCAAATACCCGAAAATTTTCCCAGGGTGACGAGCAAATCCGAGGCATGCACCTGGTCCGCCTCGAGCCAAGGAATCCAACGATATAAGACACTTGAGCCTACGCCTCACGGTTGATGAGTTATGAGCCGTTTCGTACTTTTGACCGCTGTAGCGCCCCCGTCAGGCCGATCGGGGCGGGCCTTGGTGACGCTGTAGGCGGTGTGAGTACTATCAGCCCCCAAAGTTTCAAGTCTCTACGACTTACGGTTTGGTCTGCCCGATCAGTTTTATGTCTGAATGTTGCATCATGGGAAAATTAACAATAACAATAGGGTTTCAGCACTTCGTGCTTGAACCCCTAATAAGTGGCTAAAAAAGGGCCACAAAAAGGCCTCAAAAAAAAAAACTATAGGGTCTAGGCACTTGCCGCTTGCGCTGCTGCGTTCCAAAAACTTTATCAAGCCTTTTAACGTGTGCCTCGGAGAGGAAAAAGTATGTTTTTTGCCCTTTTAGCTCATTTATCATGGAAATGTGGTGAATTTTTTTTTTACCTTTTCAACTGTGACACCTCCACTGATGGCCCGATCTCCATAAAAGTTTGCACGCTTCTTTAGAATAATATGGCGCATGTGCTCAGCTAATTTGGTGAAGTGCTGCTCTTTTTTCCCCCATTTTTCAGTCATTTAAATGTCATTTTGCATAGGATAATACAGAGGCCTTCTCACCTTTATGACAGTTAAAGCGCCCCACCAATGGCCCGACGTCCGTGAAAGTTTCCAAGCTTCTTTAGGATCACGTGACGCATGCGCATGCCCGATTTTGTGAGGTTGTATGCAAATCAGACAGCAAGATGGCCGCTTTCAGCCATTTCATGGGATTTGCCATAGAAATGCATCATTTTGACACCCTTTTAACAGTTATAGCGCCACCAAGTGGCCAGTCGCCACGTCCTTTTTCACGCGACCACAGAATGAGCTCGTACATACGCGTGCTGAGTTTGGTGCAAAAATCGCGTTCCGTTCACGAGTTATAGCCAATTAAGCAAAATGGGCTCCTCCCACTTCAAACGTTTTGGCGGCCCTTAGGGACCGTGAGCCCAAATTTTCACTTTTTTTTGATAATTATTGACATTCGGACTCCAGAGAATCTTGCTGCACTGGTTTGGTTCCGGTCGGGCCAAAAACCTAGGACTAGTTCGCGAAAGTAGGTTTTGTGAAAAAACCCAAATACCCGAAAATTTTCCCAGGGTGACGAGCAAATCCGAGGCATGCACCTGGTCCGCCTCGAGCCAAGGAATCCAACGATATAAGACACTTGAGCCTACGCCTCACGGTTGATGAGTTATGAGCCGTTTCGTACTTTTGACCGCTGTAGCGCCCCCGTCAGGCCGATCGGGGCGGGCCTTGGTGACGCTGTAGGCGGTGTGAGTACTATCAGCCCCCAAAGTTTCAAGTCTCTACGACTTACGGTTTGGTCTGCCCGATCAGTTTTATGTCTGAATGTTGCATCATGGGAAAATTAACAATAACAATAGGGTTTCAGCACTTCGTGCTTGAACCCCTAATAAGTGGCTAAAAAAGGGCCACAAAAAGGCCTCAAAAAAAAAAACTATAGGGTCTAGGCACTTGCCGCTTGCGCTGCTGCGTTCCAAAAACTTTATCAAGCCTTTTAACGTGTGCCTCGGAGAGGAAAAAGTATGTTTTTTGCCCTTTTAGCTCATTTATCATGGAAATGTGGTGAATTTTTTTTTTACCTTTTCAACTGTGACACCTCCACTGATGGCCCGATCTCCATAAAAGTTTGCACGCTTCTTTAGAATAATATGGCGCATGTGCTCAGCTAATTTGGTGAAGTGCTGCTCTTTTTTCCCCCATTTTTCAGTCATTTAAATGTCATTTTGCATAGGATAATACAGAGGCCTTCTCACCTTTATGACAGTTAAAGCGCCCCACCAATGGCCCGACGTCCGTGAAAGTTTCCAAGCTTCTTTAGGATCACGTGACGCATGCGCATGCCCGATTTTGTGAGGTTGTATGCAAATCAGACAGCAAGATGGCCGCTTTCAGCCATTTCATGGGATTTGCCATAGAAATGCATCATTTTGACACCCTTTTAACAGTTATAGCGCCACCAAGTGGCCAGTCGCCACGTCCTTTTTCACGCGACCACAGAATGAGCTCGTACATACGCGTGCTGAGTTTGGTGCAAAAATCGCGTTCCGTTCACGAGTTATAGCCAATTAAGCAAAATGGGCTCCTCCCACTTCAAACGTTTTGGCGGCCCTTAGGGACCGTGAGCCCAAATTTTCACTTTTTTTTGATAATTATTGACATTCGGACTCCAGAGAATCTTGCTGCACTGGTTTGGTTCCGGTCGGGCCAAAAACCTAGGACTAGTTCGCGAAAGTAGGTTTTGTGAAAAAACCCAAATACCCGAAAATTTTCCCAGGGTGACGAGCAAATCCGAGGCATGCACCTGGTCCGCCTCGAGCCAAGGAATCCAACGATATAAGACACTTGAGCCTACGCCTCACGGTTGATGAGTTATGAGCCGTTTCGTACTTTTGACCGCTGTAGCGCCCCCGTCAGGCCGATCGGGGCGGGCCTTGGTGACGCTGTAGGCGGTGTGAGTACTATCAGCCCCCAAAGTTTCAAGTCTCTACGACTTACGGTTTGGTCTGCCCGATCAGTTTTATGTCTGAATGTTGCATCATGGGAAAATTAACAATAACAATAGGGTTTCAGCACTTCGTGCTTGAACCCCTAATAAGTGGCTAAAAAAGGGCCACAAAAAGGCCTCAAAAAAAAAAACTATAGGGTCTAGGCACTTGCCGCTTGCGCTGCTGCGTTCCAAAAACTTTATCAAGCCTTTTAACGTGTGCCTCGGAGAGGAAAAAGTATGTTTTTTGCCCTTTTAGCTCATTTATCATGGAAATGTGGTGAATTTTTTTTTTACCTTTTCAACTGTGACACCTCCACTGATGGCCCGATCTCCATAAAAGTTTGCACGCTTCTTTAGAATAATATGGCGCATGTGCTCAGCTAATTTGGTGAAGTGCTGCTCTTTTTTCCCCCATTTTTCAGTCATTTAAATGTCATTTTGCATAGGATAATACAGAGGCCTTCTCACCTTTATGACAGTTAAAGCGCCCCACCAATGGCCCGACGTCCGTGAAAGTTTCCAAGCTTCTTTAGGATCACGTGACGCATGCGCATGCCCGATTTTGTGAGGTTGTATGCAAATCAGACAGCAAGATGGCCGCTTTCAGCCATTTCATGGGATTTGCCATAGAAATGCATCATTTTGACACCCTTTTAACAGTTATAGCGCCACCAAGTGGCCAGTCGCCACGTCCTTTTTCACGCGACCACAGAATGAGCTCGTACATACGCGTGCTGAGTTTGGTGCAAAAATCGCGTTCCGTTCACGAGTTATAGCCAATTAAGCAAAATGGGCTCCTCCCACTTCAAACGTTTTGGCGGCCCTTAGGGACCGTGAGCCCAAATTTTCACTTTTTTTTGATAATTATTGACATTCGGACTCCAGAGAATCTTGCTGCACTGGTTTGGTTCCGGTCGGGCCAAAAACCTAGGACTAGTTCGCGAAAGTAGGTTTTGTGAAAAAACCCAAATACCCGAAAATTTTCCCAGGGTGACGAGCAAATCCGAGGCATGCACCTGGTCCGCCTCGAGCCAAGGAATCCAACGATATAAGACACTTGAGCCTACGCCTCACGGTTGATGAGTTATGAGCCGTTTCGTACTTTTGACCGCTGTAGCGCCCCCGTCAGGCCGATCGGGGCGGGCCTTGGTGACGCTGTAGGCGGTGTGAGTACTATCAGCCCCCAAAGTTTCAAGTCTCTACGACTTACGGTTTGGTCTGCCCGATCAGTTTTATGTCTGAATGTTGCATCATGGGAAAATTAACAATAACAATAGGGTTTCAGCACTTCGTGCTTGAACCCCTAATAAGTGGCTAAAAAAGGGCCACAAAAAGGCCTCAAAAAAAAAAACTATAGGGTCTAGGCACTTGCCGCTTGCGCTGCTGCGTTCCAAAAACTTTATCAAGCCTTTTAACGTGTGCCTCGGAGAGGAAAAAGTATGTTTTTTGCCCTTTTAGCTCATTTATCATGGAAATGTGGTGAATTTTTTTTTTACCTTTTCAACTGTGACACCTCCACTGATGGCCCGATCTCCATAAAAGTTTGCACGCTTCTTTAGAATAATATGGCGCATGTGCTCAGCTAATTTGGTGAAGTGCTGCTCTTTTTTCCCCCATTTTTCAGTCATTTAAATGTCATTTTGCATAGGATAATACAGAGGCCTTCTCACCTTTATGACAGTTAAAGCGCCCCACCAATGGCCCGACGTCCGTGAAAGTTTCCAAGCTTCTTTAGGATCACGTGACGCATGCGCATGCCCGATTTTGTGAGGTTGTATGCAAATCAGACAGCAAGATGGCCGCTTTCAGCCATTTCATGGGATTTGCCATAGAAATGCATCATTTTGACACCCTTTTAACAGTTATAGCGCCACCAAGTGGCCAGTCGCCACGTCCTTTTTCACGCGACCACAGAATGAGCTCGTACATACGCGTGCTGAGTTTGGTGCAAAAATCGCGTTCCGTTCACGAGTTATAGCCAATTAAGCAAAATGGGCTCCTCCCACTTCAAACGTTTTGGCGGCCCTTAGGGACCGTGAGCCCAAATTTTCACTTTTTTTTGATAATTATTGACATTCGGACTCCAGAGAATCTTGCTGCACTGGTTTGGTTCCGGTCGGGCCAAAAACCTAGGACTAGTTCGCGAAAGTAGGTTTTGTGAAAAAACCCAAATACCCGAAAATTTTCCCAGGGTGACGAGCAAATCCGAGGCATGCACCTGGTCCGCCTCGAGCCAAGGAATCCAACGATATAAGACACTTGAGCCTACGCCTCACGGTTGATGAGTTATGAGCCGTTTCGTACTTTTGACCGCTGTAGCGCCCCCGTCAGGCCGATCGGGGCGGGCCTTGGTGACGCTGTAGGCGGTGTGAGTACTATCAGCCCCCAAAGTTTCAAGTCTCTACGACTTACGGTTTGGTCTGCCCGATCAGTTTTATGTCTGAATGTTGCATCATGGGAAAATTAACAATAACAATAGGGTTTCAGCACTTCGTGCTTGAACCCCTAATAAGTGGCTAAAAAAGGGCCACAAAAAGGCCTCAAAAAAAAAAACTATAGGGTCTAGGCACTTGCCGCTTGCGCTGCTGCGTTCCAAAAACTTTATCAAGCCTTTTAACGTGTGCCTCGGAGAGGAAAAAGTATGTTTTTTGCCCTTTTAGCTCATTTATCATGGAAATGTGGTGAATTTTTTTTTTACCTTTTCAACTGTGACACCTCCACTGATGGCCCGATCTCCATAAAAGTTTGCACGCTTCTTTAGAATAATATGGCGCATGTGCTCAGCTAATTTGGTGAAGTGCTGCTCTTTTTTCCCCCATTTTTCAGTCATTTAAATGTCATTTTGCATAGGATAATACAGAGGCCTTCTCACCTTTATGACAGTTAAAGCGCCCCACCAATGGCCCGACGTCCGTGAAAGTTTCCAAGCTTCTTTAGGATCACGTGACGCATGCGCATGCCCGATTTTGTGAGGTTGTATGCAAATCAGACAGCAAGATGGCCGCTTTCAGCCATTTCATGGGATTTGCCATAGAAATGCATCATTTTGACACCCTTTTAACAGTTATAGCGCCACCAAGTGGCCAGTCGCCACGTCCTTTTTCACGCGACCACAGAATGAGCTCGTACATACGCGTGCTGAGTTTGGTGCAAAAATCGCGTTCCGTTCACGAGTTATAGCCAATTAAGCAAAATGGGCTCCTCCCACTTCAAACGTTTTGGCGGCCCTTAGGGACCGTGAGCCCAAATTTTCACTTTTTTTTGATAATTATTGACATTCGGACTCCAGAGAATCTTGCTGCACTGGTTTGGTTCCGGTCGGGCCAAAAACCTAGGACTAGTTCGCGAAAGTAGGTTTTGTGAAAAAACCCAAATACCCGAAAATTTTCCCAGGGTGACGAGCAAATCCGAGGCATGCACCTGGTCCGCCTCGAGCCAAGGAATCCAACGATATAAGACACTTGAGCCTACGCCTCACGGTTGATGAGTTATGAGCCGTTTCGTACTTTTGACCGCTGTAGCGCCCCCGTCAGGCCGATCGGGGCGGGCCTTGGTGACGCTGTAGGCGGTGTGAGTACTATCAGCCCCCAAAGTTTCAAGTCTCTACGACTTACGGTTTGGTCTGCCCGATCAGTTTTATGTCTGAATGTTGCATCATGGGAAAATTAACAATAACAATAGGGTTTCAGCACTTCGTGCTTGAACCCCTAATAAGTGGCTAAAAAAGGGCCACAAAAAGGCCTCAAAAAAAAAAACTATAGGGTCTAGGCACTTGCCGCTTGCGCTGCTGCGTTCCAAAAACTTTATCAAGCCTTTTAACGTGTGCCTCGGAGAGGAAAAAGTATGTTTTTTGCCCTTTTAGCTCATTTATCATGGAAATGTGGTGAATTTTTTTTTTACCTTTTCAACTGTGACACCTCCACTGATGGCCCGATCTCCATAAAAGTTTGCACGCTTCTTTAGAATAATATGGCGCATGTGCTCAGCTAATTTGGTGAAGTGCTGCTCTTTTTTCCCCCATTTTTCAGTCATTTAAATGTCATTTTGCATAGGATAATACAGAGGCCTTCTCACCTTTATGACAGTTAAAGCGCCCCACCAATGGCCCGACGTCCGTGAAAGTTTCCAAGCTTCTTTAGGATCACGTGACGCATGCGCATGCCCGATTTTGTGAGGTTGTATGCAAATCAGACAGCAAGATGGCCGCTTTCAGCCATTTCATGGGATTTGCCATAGAAATGCATCATTTTGACACCCTTTTAACAGTTATAGCGCCACCAAGTGGCCAGTCGCCACGTCCTTTTTCACGCGACCACAGAATGAGCTCGTACATACGCGTGCTGAGTTTGGTGCAAAAATCGCGTTCCGTTCACGAGTTATAGCCAATTAAGCAAAATGGGCTCCTCCCACTTCAAACGTTTTGGCGGCCCTTAGGGACCGTGAGCCCAAATTTTCACTTTTTTTTGATAATTATTGACATTCGGACTCCAGAGAATCTTGCTGCACTGGTTTGGTTCCGGTCGGGCCAAAAACCTAGGACTAGTTCGCGAAAGTAGGTTTTGTGAAAAAACCCAAATACCCGAAAATTTTCCCAGGGTGACGAGCAAATCCGAGGCATGCACCTGGTCCGCCTCGAGCCAAGGAATCCAACGATATAAGACACTTGAGCCTACGCCTCACGGTTGATGAGTTATGAGCCGTTTCGTACTTTTGACCGCTGTAGCGCCCCCGTCAGGCCGATCGGGGCGGGCCTTGGTGACGCTGTAGGCGGTGTGAGTACTATCAGCCCCCAAAGTTTCAAGTCTCTACGACTTACGGTTTGGTCTGCCCGATCAGTTTTATGTCTGAATGTTGCATCATGGGAAAATTAACAATAACAATAGGGTTTCAGCACTTCGTGCTTGAACCCCTAATAAGTGGCTAAAAAAGGGCCACAAAAAGGCCTCAAAAAAAAAAACTATAGGGTCTAGGCACTTGCCGCTTGCGCTGCTGCGTTCCAAAAACTTTATCAAGCCTTTTAACGTGTGCCTCGGAGAGGAAAAAGTATGTTTTTTGCCCTTTTAGCTCATTTATCATGGAAATGTGGTGAATTTTTTTTTTACCTTTTCAACTGTGACACCTCCACTGATGGCCCGATCTCCATAAAAGTTTGCACGCTTCTTTAGAATAATATGGCGCATGTGCTCAGCTAATTTGGTGAAGTGCTGCTCTTTTTTCCCCCATTTTTCAGTCATTTAAATGTCATTTTGCATAGGATAATACAGAGGCCTTCTCACCTTTATGACAGTTAAAGCGCCCCACCAATGGCCCGACGTCCGTGAAAGTTTCCAAGCTTCTTTAGGATCACGTGACGCATGCGCATGCCCGATTTTGTGAGGTTGTATGCAAATCAGACAGCAAGATGGCCGCTTTCAGCCATTTCATGGGATTTGCCATAGAAATGCATCATTTTGACACCCTTTTAACAGTTATAGCGCCACCAAGTGGCCAGTCGCCACGTCCTTTTTCACGCGACCACAGAATGAGCTCGTACATACGCGTGCTGAGTTTGGTGCAAAAATCGCGTTCCGTTCACGAGTTATAGCCAATTAAGCAAAATGGGCTCCTCCCACTTCAAACGTTTTGGCGGCCCTTAGGGACCGTGAGCCCAAATTTTCACTTTTTTTTGATAATTATTGACATTCGGACTCCAGAGAATCTTGCTGCACTGGTTTGGTTCCGGTCGGGCCAAAAACCTAGGACTAGTTCGCGAAAGTAGGTTTTGTGAAAAAACCCAAATACCCGAAAATTTTCCCAGGGTGACGAGCAAATCCGAGGCATGCACCTGGTCCGCCTCGAGCCAAGGAATCCAACGATATAAGACACTTGAGCCTACGCCTCACGGTTGATGAGTTATGAGCCGTTTCGTACTTTTGACCGCTGTAGCGCCCCCGTCAGGCCGATCGGGGCGGGCCTTGGTGACGCTGTAGGCGGTGTGAGTACTATCAGCCCCCAAAGTTTCAAGTCTCTACGACTTACGGTTTGGTCTGCCCGATCAGTTTTATGTCTGAATGTTGCATCATGGGAAAATTAACAATAACAATAGGGTTTCAGCACTTCGTGCTTGAACCCCTAATAAGTGGCTAAAAAAGGGCCACAAAAAGGCCTCAAAAAAAAAAACTATAGGGTCTAGGCACTTGCCGCTTGCGCTGCTGCGTTCCAAAAACTTTATCAAGCCTTTTAACGTGTGCCTCGGAGAGGAAAAAGTATGTTTTTTGCCCTTTTAGCTCATTTATCATGGAAATGTGGTGAATTTTTTTTTTACCTTTTCAACTGTGACACCTCCACTGATGGCCCGATCTCCATAAAAGTTTGCACGCTTCTTTAGAATAATATGGCGCATGTGCTCAGCTAATTTGGTGAAGTGCTGCTCTTTTTTCCCCCATTTTTCAGTCATTTAAATGTCATTTTGCATAGGATAATACAGAGGCCTTCTCACCTTTATGACAGTTAAAGCGCCCCACCAATGGCCCGACGTCCGTGAAAGTTTCCAAGCTTCTTTAGGATCACGTGACGCATGCGCATGCCCGATTTTGTGAGGTTGTATGCAAATCAGACAGCAAGATGGCCGCTTTCAGCCATTTCATGGGATTTGCCATAGAAATGCATCATTTTGACACCCTTTTAACAGTTATAGCGCCACCAAGTGGCCAGTCGCCACGTCCTTTTTCACGCGACCACAGAATGAGCTCGTACATACGCGTGCTGAGTTTGGTGCAAAAATCGCGTTCCGTTCACGAGTTATAGCCAATTAAGCAAAATGGGCTCCTCCCACTTCAAACGTTTTGGCGGCCCTTAGGGACCGTGAGCCCAAATTTTCACTTTTTTTTGATAATTATTGACATTCGGACTCCAGAGAATCTTGCTGCACTGGTTTGGTTCCGGTCGGGCCAAAAACCTAGGACTAGTTCGCGAAAGTAGGTTTTGTGAAAAAACCCAAATACCCGAAAATTTTCCCAGGGTGACGAGCAAATCCGAGGCATGCACCTGGTCCGCCTCGAGCCAAGGAATCCAACGATATAAGACACTTGAGCCTACGCCTCACGGTTGATGAGTTATGAGCCGTTTCGTACTTTTGACCGCTGTAGCGCCCCCGTCAGGCCGATCGGGGCGGGCCTTGGTGACGCTGTAGGCGGTGTGAGTACTATCAGCCCCCAAAGTTTCAAGTCTCTACGACTTACGGTTTGGTCTGCCCGATCAGTTTTATGTCTGAATGTTGCATCATGGGAAAATTAACAATAACAATAGGGTTTCAGCACTTCGTGCTTGAACCCCTAATAAGTGGCTAAAAAAGGGCCACAAAAAGGCCTCAAAAAAAAAAACTATAGGGTCTAGGCACTTGCCGCTTGCGCTGCTGCGTTCCAAAAACTTTATCAAGCCTTTTAACGTGTGCCTCGGAGAGGAAAAAGTATGTTTTTTGCCCTTTTAGCTCATTTATCATGGAAATGTGGTGAATTTTTTTTTTACCTTTTCAACTGTGACACCTCCACTGATGGCCCGATCTCCATAAAAGTTTGCACGCTTCTTTAGAATAATATGGCGCATGTGCTCAGCTAATTTGGTGAAGTGCTGCTCTTTTTTCCCCCATTTTTCAGTCATTTAAATGTCATTTTGCATAGGATAATACAGAGGCCTTCTCACCTTTATGACAGTTAAAGCGCCCCACCAATGGCCCGACGTCCGTGAAAGTTTCCAAGCTTCTTTAGGATCACGTGACGCATGCGCATGCCCGATTTTGTGAGGTTGTATGCAAATCAGACAGCAAGATGGCCGCTTTCAGCCATTTCATGGGATTTGCCATAGAAATGCATCATTTTGACACCCTTTTAACAGTTATAGCGCCACCAAGTGGCCAGTCGCCACGTCCTTTTTCACGCGACCACAGAATGAGCTCGTACATACGCGTGCTGAGTTTGGTGCAAAAATCGCGTTCCGTTCACGAGTTATAGCCAATTAAGCAAAATGGGCTCCTCCCACTTCAAACGTTTTGGCGGCCCTTAGGGACCGTGAGCCCAAATTTTCACTTTTTTTTGATAATTATTGACATTCGGACTCCAGAGAATCTTGCTGCACTGGTTTGGTTCCGGTCGGGCCAAAAACCTAGGACTAGTTCGCGAAAGTAGGTTTTGTGAAAAAACCCAAATACCCGAAAATTTTCCCAGGGTGACGAGCAAATCCGAGGCATGCACCTGGTCCGCCTCGAGCCAAGGAATCCAACGATATAAGACACTTGAGCCTACGCCTCACGGTTGATGAGTTATGAGCCGTTTCGTACTTTTGACCGCTGTAGCGCCCCCGTCAGGCCGATCGGGGCGGGCCTTGGTGACGCTGTAGGCGGTGTGAGTACTATCAGCCCCCAAAGTTTCAAGTCTCTACGACTTACGGTTTGGTCTGCCCGATCAGTTTTATGTCTGAATGTTGCATCATGGGAAAATTAACAATAACAATAGGGTTTCAGCACTTCGTGCTTGAACCCCTAATAAGTGGCTAAAAAAGGGCCACAAAAAGGCCTCAAAAAAAAAAACTATAGGGTCTAGGCACTTGCCGCTTGCGCTGCTGCGTTCCAAAAACTTTATCAAGCCTTTTAACGTGTGCCTCGGAGAGGAAAAAGTATGTTTTTTGCCCTTTTAGCTCATTTATCATGGAAATGTGGTGAATTTTTTTTTTACCTTTTCAACTGTGACACCTCCACTGATGGCCCGATCTCCATAAAAGTTTGCACGCTTCTTTAGAATAATATGGCGCATGTGCTCAGCTAATTTGGTGAAGTGCTGCTCTTTTTTCCCCCATTTTTCAGTCATTTAAATGTCATTTTGCATAGGATAATACAGAGGCCTTCTCACCTTTATGACAGTTAAAGCGCCCCACCAATGGCCCGACGTCCGTGAAAGTTTCCAAGCTTCTTTAGGATCACGTGACGCATGCGCATGCCCGATTTTGTGAGGTTGTATGCAAATCAGACAGCAAGATGGCCGCTTTCAGCCATTTCATGGGATTTGCCATAGAAATGCATCATTTTGACACCCTTTTAACAGTTATAGCGCCACCAAGTGGCCAGTCGCCACGTCCTTTTTCACGCGACCACAGAATGAGCTCGTACATACGCGTGCTGAGTTTGGTGCAAAAATCGCGTTCCGTTCACGAGTTATAGCCAATTAAGCAAAATGGGCTCCTCCCACTTCAAACGTTTTGGCGGCCCTTAGGGACCGTGAGCCCAAATTTTCACTTTTTTTTGATAATTATTGACATTCGGACTCCAGAGAATCTTGCTGCACTGGTTTGGTTCCGGTCGGGCCAAAAACCTAGGACTAGTTCGCGAAAGTAGGTTTTGTGAAAAAACCCAAATACCCGAAAATTTTCCCAGGGTGACGAGCAAATCCGAGGCATGCACCTGGTCCGCCTCGAGCCAAGGAATCCAACGATATAAGACACTTGAGCCTACGCCTCACGGTTGATGAGTTATGAGCCGTTTCGTACTTTTGACCGCTGTAGCGCCCCCGTCAGGCCGATCGGGGCGGGCCTTGGTGACGCTGTAGGCGGTGTGAGTACTATCAGCCCCCAAAGTTTCAAGTCTCTACGACTTACGGTTTGGTCTGCCCGATCAGTTTTATGTCTGAATGTTGCATCATGGGAAAATTAACAATAACAATAGGGTTTCAGCACTTCGTGCTTGAACCCCTAATAATTAAAGCTGCAAGCAGCATTTATCGGGGTTCAAGCAGTTAAGGCCTTTAAGGCATTTAAGCACAAAAGCATCAAAAGTCATTAAGATTTATTTAGCAAGCATGTAACCACTGACATAATAGATGGAAAAGACCATTTACAGCCAATACAGGCAAATTGCCATGGGATATATATGGTTTTAAAGCTTTTTAACAGTTATAGCGCCACCTATGGTCCGATCTCCATAAAATTGTTTACTGTGACCTCAAATTGAACCCATACACATGTGTACTGAGTTTGGTGAAGATATCTCATTTACTTCTTGAGTTATAGCCATTTGAGTAAAATAGGCTCCTCCCACAACGATTTGCCACATTCTAGAATTATTTAATATGATTCTAGCATGATTTACTATCATATACCATGTTCCAGAATGATTTATTAGGATTCTAGCATGATTTACCTTGATACACCTCATTTCAGTATTATTTACTATGATTTACAATGTTTCTAGCATGATTAACCACATTACTAGCAATTATGTGAAGTGTCAGTGCAAATGAGGTGATGAACACTGACAAAATATTATTGTGTTATAATAGTTAGTTATATACGTGATTTTTAGTGTGTGTCCAAGTATGAATGCAAAAGCACATGTAAAATATTTCATTATTAAGTAGAATGGCCAGCAGAGGGCACTAGAAGACCACTTATTGGCTCACTTTCACTTTAAACCAGTTTTCTGCACTAAAGCAAACCAGTTTTTCCATGTTAACTCAATGCATGCTTACACACACACACACACACACACACACACACACACACACACACACACACACAGCATAGTTAACCATGATTTACCATGATATACCACGTTCTAGTATTATTTACCAGGAGATAAACGACAATCTAGTATTATTTACTTTGATTTACCATGTTTCTAGCCTGATTTATCACATTACTAGCAATTATTTGAAGTGTCAGTGCAAATAAAGTGATTAACACTGACAAAATATGATTGTGTTATAATAGTTATTGCTATATAAGTGATTTTTTTAGTGTGTATTCAAGTATGAATGCAAGCACATGTTGAATTATTTCATTAATAAGTAGAATGGCCAGCAGAGGGCAGTAGAAGACCACTTATTGGCTCACTTTCACTTTAAACCAGTTTTCTGCACTAAAGCAAACCAGTTTATCCATGTTAACTCAATGCATGCTTACACACACACACACACACACACACACACACACACACACACACACACACACACACACACACAGCATAGTTAACCATGATTTACCATGATTTACCACATTACTAGCAATTATTTGAAGTGTCAGTGCAAATAAAGTGATTAACACTGACAAAATATGATTGTGTTATAATAGTTATTGCTATATAAGTGATTTTTAGTGTGTATTCAAGTATAAATGCAAGCACATGTGGAAAAATTTAATTAATAAGTAGAATGGCCAGCAGAGGGCAGTAGAAGACCACTTATTGGCTCACTTTCACTTTAAACCTCATGATTTTGACCAGTTTTCTGCACTAAAGCAAACCAGTGTTTCCATGTTAACTCAATAATGCATACTTGCTACATATGCTACACACAATAATGCTACACACACACACACACACACACACACACACACACAAATGTTTCAGTGATATTGGTGTCACATTCACCTTCATCACATTCACCTTCTGTCTTCATCACATTCACCATCTGTCGTCATCACCTGCACCTGCTCCTCATCACCCTCATCATCATCACCTGCTCCTCATCATCATAACCGTCACCTGTTGTCCTTGTCTTGATCTGTGTATTTAAGTTCCCCTCTCACCCATTATCATTGTCGGTTATTGTTTGTGCACTAGCACTCTGTTATGTTTGTTTTCATGTTGGAAAATAAAACCTTTGTTATATTTGTACCACACACACACACACACACACACACACACACACACACACACACACACACACACACACACACACACACACACACACACACACACACACACACTTACCATAGTTTATCATGATTTACCATGGCTGATACCAATACCAATATGACAAAATGACTATTTTAAACAGCAGGGGGCAGTAAAATACCACTTATTGGCTTAACATGCCATTAATTCATATCATTTTCACCTTTTTAACTGTTATAGAGGCAAATTTTGTCCGATCTGTCTGAAAATTTTCATGCTTGTTCAGGGTGATATTTCACACGTTCTGACTTGTTTTTAAGAAGGTCTGAGCATTGATTAAAGAGATATAGGCTTTCGGGGACACTTGGTAAAGGCCAGATTTTGAAGTGAACCTATTATAGCTATCCAAATGAAGTAGTTCAACTTTTTCTGACAATTATTGATCTAGTGAGTCCAGAGAATTGTATTGCACTAGTTTTGAACATTATGATATGAAAATTATATGATCAGAGATGGAAAAGACCATTTACAGCCAATACAGGCAGTTTACCATAGGAAATATATGATTTTAAAGCTTTTTAACAGTTATAGCGCCACCTATCGTCCGATCTCCATAGAATTTTTCATGCTTGTTAATGATGTTATGTCACATATGCTGACCGATTTTTGTGAAGTTCTGAGTTTTTATTTAGGATTTATAGGCTTTTTAAGGTATTTTGACACGCCCATTTTATAAATGACCCTATTACAGCCATCCAAATGCAAAAGTTCAACTTTTTTTTGATAATTATTGATCTAGAGAGTCCAGAGAATTGTTCTAGACTCGTTTGGTTCCGATCGGGCAAAAAACCAGGGACTAGTTCGCAAAAGTAGGTTTTTAACATATTCGTGAATAATTAATAAACTGTTTGATTGACAGCAATGGTTCTAGAGGCAAAGTTGTTCAGCATAAGCAGATCTATCAAATGATATGCATTTTGTGATGATAAGTGTAACACCACGTGATTACAGAGCCATAAAACTCATTAGCGCCAACTAGTGGCCGATTTCTTTCAAAATTCTTACAGACCTCTAGGGCCATGAGCCGAACATGCCCATTGAGTTTCGTTCCGATCGGCCTCCGTTAACCTTGTCTAATAGGTGCTCAAACTTCATTGGCCGATGGCGGCCATGTTTTTTGAGATACGCCAATGTCCTCATACACATACATGGCACCTTGGACCAAGACACTGCATACCAATTTTCAAGTCAATCGGACTAACGGTCAGGTGGTTATAGCCTGTTTTATGTTTTTTTCATATTATAGCGCCACCATGAGGCCAATCACCGCGATTTTTTTACTGTGACCTCAACTTGAGCTCTTACATATGTGTACCGAGTTTGGTGAAAATATCTCATTTTGTTCACGAGTTATAGCCATTTTCGTATAATTAGCTCCGCCTCCTGCGAACGTTTTGATACCCCTTAGCAACCGTGGATCGAAATTTTACATTTTTTTCGATAATTATTGATCTTCAGACTCCTGTGAATATTTCTGCACTGGTTTGGTTCCGATCGGGCGAAAAACCAGGGACTAGTTCGCAAAAGTAGGTTTTGGACATAATCCAAAATGGCGGGAAAATTTGCATACCGGAAATGAAATCCTTGAGGCCTTTTTTGTTCGGCTTGACCCAAGGATTCCAAAGATATAAGACACTTGAGTCTGTGACAAAGGGTTGATGAGATTTAAGCAAAAATATGCCATTTTTTTGTTTTTTGCACTGTAGCGCCACCTATTGGCCAATCTAGCTCATATTCTCTGAACCTCTCCTCGATTTTTGTACTACCTTCTGGCCAAGTTTCAAGTCTCTAGCACTTACGGTTTAGGCTGCACGATGCGTTTTACGGCAGAATAATAATAATAATAATTAAAGCTGCAAGCAGCATTTATCGGGGTTCAAGCAGTTAAGGCCTTTAAGGCATTTAAGCACAAAAGCATCAAAAGTTATTAAGATTTATTTAGCAAGCATGTAACCACTGACATAATAGATGGAAAAGACCATTTACAGCCAATACAGGCAATTTGCCATGGGATATATATGGTTTTAAAGCTTTTTAACAGTTATAGCGCCACCTATGGTCCGATCTCCATAAAATTGTTTACTGTGACCTCAAATTGAACCCATACACATGTGTACTGAGTTTGGTGAAGATATCTCATTTACTTCTTGAGTTATAGCCATTTGAGTAAAATAGGCTCCTCCCACAACGATTTGCCACATTCTAGAATTATTTAATATGATTCTAGCATGATTTACTATCATATACCATGTTCCAGAATGATTTATTAGGATTCTAGCATGATTTACCTTGATACACCTCATTTCAGTATTATTTACTATGATTTACAATGTTTCTAGCATGATTAACCACATTACTAGCAATTATGTGAAGTGTCAGTGCAAATGAGGTGATGAACACTGACAAAATATTATTGTGTTATAATAGTTAGTTATATACGTGATTTTTAGTGTGTGTCCAAGTATGAATGCAAAAGCACATGTAAAATATTTCATTATTAAGTAGAATGGCCAGCAGAGGGCACTAGAAGACCACTTATTGGCTCACTTTCACTTTAAACCAGTTTTCTGCACTAAAGCAAACCAGTTTTTCCATGTTAACTCAATGCATGCTTACACACACACACACACACACACACACACACACACACACACACACACACACACACACAGCATAGTTAACCATGATTTACCATGATATACCACGTTCTAGTATTATTTACCAGGAGATAAACGACAATCTAGTATTATTTACTTTGATTTACCATGTTTCTAGCCTGATTTATCACATTACTAGCAATTATTTGAAGTGTCAGTGCAAATAAAGTGATTAACACTGACAAAATATGATTGTGTTATAATAGTTATTGCTATATAAGTGATTTTTTTAGTGTGTATTCAAGTATGAATGCAAGCACATGTTGAAATATTTCATTAATAAGTAGAATGGCCAGCAGAGGGCAGTAGAAGACCACTTATTGGCTCACTTTCACTTTAAACCAGTTTTCTGCACTAAAGCAAACCAGTTTATCCATGTTAACTCAATGCATGCTTACACACACACACACACACACACACACACACACACACACACACACACACACACACACACACACACACACACACACACACACACAGCATAGTTAACCATGATTTACCATGATTTACCACATTACTAGCAATTATTTGAAGTGTCAGTGCAAATAAAGTGATTAACACTGACAAAATATGATTGTGTTATAATAGTTATTGCTATATAAGTGATTTTTAGTGTGTATTCAAGTATAAATGCAAGCACATGTGGAAAAATTTAATTAATAAGTAGAATGGCCAGCAGAGGGCAGTAGAAGACCACTTATTGGCTCACTTTCACTTTAAACCTCATGATTTTGACCAGTTTTCTGCACTAAAGCAAACCAGTGTTTCCATGTTAACTCAATAATGCATACTTGCTACATATGCTACACACAATAATGCTACACACACACACACACACACAAATGTTTCAGTGATATTGGTGTCACATTCACCTTCATCACATTCACCATCTGTCGTCATCACCTGCACCTGCTCCTCATCACCCTCCTCATCATCACCTGCTCCTCATCATCATAACCGTCACCTGTTGTCCTTGTCTTGATCTGTGTATTTAAGTTCCCCTCTCATCCATTATCATTGTCGGTTATTGTTTGTGCACTAGCACTCTGTTATGTTTGTTTTCATGTTGGAAAATAAAACCTTTGTTATATTTGTACCACACACACACACACACACACACACACACACACACACACGCCATCATTTATCATGATTTACCATGGCTGATACCAATACCAATATGAGAAAATGACTATTTTAAACAGTAGGGGGCAGTAAAATACCAATTATTGGCTTAACATGCCATTAATTCATATCATTTTCACCTTTTTAACTGTTATAGAGGCAAATTTTGTCCGATCTGTCTGAAAATTTTCATGCTTGTTCAGGGTGATATTTCACACGTTCTGACTTGTTTTTAAGAAGGTCTGAGCATTGATTAAAGAGATATAGGCTTTCGGGGACACTTGGTAAAGGCCAGATTTTGAAGTGAACCTATTATAGCTATCCAAATGAAGTAGTTCAACTTTTTCTGACAATTATTGATCTAGTGAGTCCAGAGAATTGTATTGCACTAGTTTTGAACATTATGATATGAAAATTATATGATCAGAGATGGAAAAGACCATTTACAGCCAATACAGGCAGTTTACCATAGGAAATATATGATTTTAAAGCTTTTTAACAGTTATAGCGCCACCTATCGTCCGATCTCCATAGAATTTTTCATGCTTGTTAATGATGTTATGTCACATATGCTGACCAATTTTTGTGAAGTTCTGAGTTTTTATTTAGGATTTATAGGCTTTTTAATGTATTTTGACACGCCCATTTTATAAATTACCCTATTACAGCCATCCAAATGCAAAAGTTCAACTTTTTTTTGATAATTATTGATCTAGAGAGTCCAGAGAATTGTCCTAGACTGGTCTGGTTCCGATCGGGCGAAAAACCTAGGACTAGTTCGCAAAAGTAGGTTTTTAACATATTCATGAATATTTAATGAACTGTTTGATTGACAGCAATGGTTCTAGAGGCAAAGTTGTTCAGCATGAGCAGATCTATCATATGATATGCATTTTGTGACGATAAGTGTAACACCACGTGATTACAGAGCCATAAAACTCGTTAGCGCCAACTAGTGGCCGATTTCTTTCAAAATTCTTACAGACCTCTAGGGGCTTGAGCCGAACATGCCCACTGAGTTTTGTTCCGATCGGCCTCCGTTAACCTTGTCTAATAGGTGCTCAAACTTCATTGGCCGATAGCGGCCATGTTTTTTGAGATACACCAATGTCCTCATAGACATACATGGCACCTTGGACCAAGACACTGCATACCAATTTTCAAGTCAATCGGACTAACGGTCAGGTGGTTATAGCCTGTTTTATGTTTTTTTCATATTATAGCGCCACCATGAGGCCAATCACCGCGATTTTTTTACTGTGACCTCAACTTGAGCTCTTACATATGTGTACCGAGTTTGGTGAAAATATCTCATTTCGTTCACGAGTTATAGCCATTTTCGTATAATTAGCTCCGCCTCCTGCGAACGTTTTGATACCCCTTAGCAACCGTGGATCGAAATTTTACATTTTTTTCAATAATTATTGATCTTCAGACTCCTGTGAATATTTCTGCACTGGTTTGGTTCCGATCGGGCGAAAAACCAGGGACTAGTTCGCAAAAGTAGGTTTTGGACAAAATCCAAAATGGCGGGAAAATTTGCATACCGGAAATGAAATCCTTGAGGCCTTTTTTGTTCGGCTTGACCCAAGGATTCCAAAGATATAAGACACTTGAGTCTGTGACAAAGGGTTGATGAGATTTAAGCAAAAATATGCCATTTTTTTGTTTTTTGCACTGTAGCGCCACCTATTGGCCAATCTAGCTCATATTCTCTGAACCTCTCCTCGATTTTTGTACTACCTTCTGGCCAAGTTTCAAGTCTCTAGCACTTACGGTTTAGGCTGCACGATGCGTTTTACGGCAGAATAATAATAATAATAATAAAAATCAGCACAATTACAATAGGGTTTCAGCATTTCATGCTTGAACCCCTAATAAAAATCAGCACAATTACAATAGGGTTTCAGCATTTCATGCTTGAACCCCTAATTAAAGCTGCAAGCAGCATTTATCGGGGTTCAAGCAGTTAAGGCCTTTAAGCACAAAAGCATCAAAAGTGATTACGTTTTATTTAGCAAGCATGTAACTACTGACATAATAGATGGAAAAGACCATTTACAGGAAATACCATAGGAAATATATGGTTTTAAAGCTTTTTAGCAGTTATAGCGCCACCTATCGTCCGATCTCCATAAAAATTGGCATGCTTGTTAATGATGTTATGTCACATATGCTCACCAATTTTTGTGAAGTTCTGAGTTTTCATTTAGGATTTATAGGCTTTTTAGTGTTTTTTGCCACGCCCCTTTTATAAATGACCCTATTACAGCCATCTACATGCAAAAGTTTAACTTTTTTTTGATAATTATTGATCTAGAGTGTCCAGAGAATTGTCCTAGACTGGTCTGGTTTCGATCGGGCGAAAAACCTAGGACTAGTTTGCAAAAGTAGGTTTTTAACATAATTACAAATATTTAATAAACGGTTTAATTGACAGCATTAGTTCTTGAGGCAAAGTTGTTCAGCATGAGCAGATCTATCAGATGATATGCCTTTTGTGACGATAAGTGTAACACCACGTGATTACAGAGCCATAAAACTCGTTAGCGCCAACTAGTGGCCGATTTCTTTCAAAACTCTTACAGACCTCTAGGGCCATGAGTCGAACATGCCCATCGAGTTTCGTTCCGATCGGCCTCCGTTAACCTTGTCTAATAGGTGCTCAAATTTCATTGGTTGATGGCGGCCATGTTTTTCGAGATACGCCAATGTCCTCATAGACATACATGGCACCTTGGACCAAGACACTGCATACCAATTTTCAAGTCAATCGGACTAACGGTCACGTGGTCATAGCTGTTTTCATGTTTTTTTCATGTTAAAGCGCCACCTAGTGATCAATCGTCGCGATTTTTTTACTGTGACCCCAGATTGAACTCATACACATGTGCACCAAGTTTGGTGAAGATATCTAATTTCATTCTCGAGTTATAGCCATTTTAGTAAAATAGGCTCCTCCCACAACATTAATTTATCACCCCCTGGCGATCAGGAATCGAAATTTCGACTTTTTTTCGATAATTATTGATATTCAGACTCCAGAGAACATTTCTGCACTGGTTTGAATCCAATTGGACAAAAAACCTAGGACTAGTTCGCAAAAGTAGGTTTTTAACTAAATTCAAAATGGCGGACAATTTGCATACAGGAAATGAAATCGGAGATATACGTTTTGACCTTCAGGTTTCCAGCTTTCCAGTGATATAAGACACTTGAGTCTACGTCATACGGTCTAGGAGTTATGAGCAGTTTCGCGCTTTTGGTTGCTATAGCGCCACCTATGGGCCAATTGGGGTCATATTCTCTGAACCTCTCCTCGATTTTTGTACTACCATCTGGCAAAGTTTCAAAGCTCCAGCTCTTACGGTTTGGGCTGCACGATGAGTTTTACGGCAGAAGAAAAATAATAATAATAATAATAATAATAATTAAAGCTGCAAGCAGCATTTAGCGGGGTTCAAGCATTTAGGGTCTTTAAGCACATAAGGCAGTTTAGTGAGTTGTCTGAGTTTTTGTTTAGGATTTACAGGCTTTTGAGTGTTTTTTGCCATACCCATTTTCTAAATGATCCTGTTATGGCTACCCAATGGATAAAGTTAAAGTTTTTTATATAATTAATAATCTAGAGCTTCCAGAGAATTGTACTGCACTGGTATATTTCCGATCGGGCGAAAAACCTAGGACTAGTTCGCAAAAGTAGGTTTTTAACATAATCGCAAGTATTTAATGAACAAATTGATTGACAGCAGTAGTTCTTGAGGCAAAGTTGTTCAGTATGAGGAGATCTATCAAATGATATGCATCACATGATTACATAGCCGTAAAACCTGTTAGCATCAACTAGTGGCTGATTTTTCAAAATTCTTACAGACCTCTAGGGCCACGAGTCGAACATGCCCATCGAGTTTCGTTCTGATCGGCCTCCGTTAAGAGCAAACTAACAGCTTTGAATTAAAATGGTGAGGTATCCTGTTGTAAACATCAACCATGCCTGTTGACAGTTTTGTGGGAAGGGAATGAAAAGTTCTCAAATCCACAGCACAGCCTCAGACATAACATTTATATCCATGATCTGCCATTTTCACTATTGTCCTTGCTTGCTTCTTCACAATACCTGCAGATCTTCTGATGATTCGGCTGTGCAGGTCCACATTAACACTGCCTGGCCTAGAACATGGACTGGAAAATGCAAATTTGGGGGGTATAAATATTAATGATCCTGACTCCAACGTCACAGTCGGTGTTATGGTGGGATTCACTCATTTTTCAGCGGTCTTTTGCAAACAGGAGATTTACACATGAAGGAGGAAACAATGGTGTTTGAGGCTCACGGTATGTCAGTTCCATGTCCAGAACTCTTATCATTCAACTATGCCAAGATAAATACAGTTTTCAATTGTATGGCACCTGTAAAATAGATGATTAGTAATGTAATGCTTACTTGGAGTCTGAAATGGCTTTAACAAAAGAAGAAAAATATTCTTAGATTTCTGTTCATTCTAATCATGTACAAATAAAGTAGCACAGTAAGATTACATTTATTTGAATGCATTAGTGAGTGTGTGATTGTGCTGTGTGTGCAGCGTGTCAATACTAAAAGTGAAGGTGTAGTTGATATCTTTGGTGATAATATCTGTAGTAATCATAAAAAAACAATTAAGAAATAAAGAATTAAAATTACAAATAATATTCTATTAAGATATGAGTTACAATAACATGATTTGCAATAGTAATAATATCAATAATATATGCACAATACACACAGATTAGACTATCAGGTCTGTGTTTTACAAAAACATTAGTATTGCAGCCAATGTGAGTCTGTGGGATTTATAAACAGACAAAATATGATTTGAAATGTTATTTTAATGATTTTATTAAGTTTAAATAATATTTCAAATGGAAAAAAAATGAAATATAATATTTTAGTGAGCAGAATGAACCAATGAGTGTTCTTCATCTGGTGGTTAAAATGTAAATGAAAACAATAATACTTAATACACTAACCATGCTTGAACACACACATGCACACACATTTTGTTGTAGATGGAGATATTTAAAATAAAAGATAGGTAACAAAATGATAATTGCAAATCTCCTCTGTATAACACCATTTTCAGATTTCAAATTAATCACTGAGAGGCAGAATTGTTCAAACTGAGAGCTCAGTACAAATGAAGTGATAAACTTTGACAAAACATGACTGTGTTATAATAGGTGATTTTCATGCAAGTAATTTGATATAGTCCAAAAACTAATGCAAAAGCACAGATGAAAATATTTTATTAAGTAGAATGTCCTGCAGAGGGCAGTAGAAGACCACTAATTGACTCACTTTCATTTGAAAGACTTTTTTATCCACCAGTAAAACAAAGCAGTTTCTCCATGTTCTTTCCATTAAGCATGCTTACACACACAGACACACACACAAACACAAACACATCCACACACACACACACACACACACACACACACACACACACAAAGACAAATATGTTTTCAATGTTTTTAGGATGTGATATTGTGAAAATATCTTCATCTCCTCATCTTGAACAACTTTGCCTCAAGAATCACTAATGTCAATCAAACCGTTCATAATCATAATAAAAAAATAAAATATATACAAATATCATAATAAAAAAAACATCATAATAAAAAAGATTGCTTCTTAAAGCATTTGTTTATTTCCCAATACTGAAGCGAATTAAAAGATCATGCGTAATCCTGCTGCTCCCTCTAGTGGACAACAGTGGTATTATAGCTTACATTTTACAGTTGAGGTGTTTGAATGAATGAATGGGAATTTGTTTTATTACTTATATCTCAGGAACCAAAAGGCGAAAAATTCTGAAACTCAGAGCATAGATAGTGCTTGAGGAGCCCCGTTGAATGAGACCATCAAGGTGTTTTTGGGCGATTGGGGCTGGGAGTTATGACTGTTATAAGGCATATCTGTTCGGGCTATTATCTCTGGAATGCCCAGGGCAGATAACACCACATTTGAATCGAAGCTAGCCAAGGACGTGCCCTTTCCAACGAGCTCTTACACAATGTTCGGGGTGGTCTGGGTCGGCAGTAATGGCCGTTCAAAATCGGGGGTCCCGCGGGCTGGCGATGCGCGGGGGGCGCGCTCCCGAGGCCCGCGACGACACGTTTCGATCAAGAGCCCGGAGAGGTCCTCACCATCAAAATTTGAGCGCGCAACGACTTTCCGTTTTCGAGTTATGAATGAATTTGTATTCGGGGGCGTGGCTTAAATGCCGTTATACTTTCGTTTCATTTCATTCACTTACTTTCGTCCATTTCCATATCTCAGTGTAACACAATTGTCAATAGTAATACTCAATAGATGAGTTTTGACAAAATGTGATTGTAAATGTTAAAATAATGATTTTATAAAGTCTAAATATGAATTTTATAACAATATTAGGGAGTAGTATGATGAAATGACAGCAGGGGGCAGTAAAATACCACTTATTGGCTTAATATGTCATTATATTCATATAAAATCACCTTTTGAAGAAGTTAAACTTTTTTTCTGATAATTATTGATCTAGAGAGTTCAGAGAATTGTGCTGCACTGGTTTTGAACATTATGATATGAACATTATACGATAATAGATAGAAGACACCATTTACAGCAAATACAGGCAATTTACCATAGGAAATATATGGCTTTAAAGCATTTTAACAGTTATAGCGCCACCTATGCTCCGATCTCCATAAAAATGTCCATGCTTCTTTAGCATGTTATGTCACATATGCTCATCAATTTTTGTGAAGTTCTGAGTTTTCATTTAGGATTTATAGGCTTTTTAGTGTATTTTGCCACGCCCATTTTCTAAATGACCCTATTACAGCCATCCAAATGCAAAAGTTCAACTTTTTTTCGATAATTATTGATCTAGAGAGTCCAGAGAATTACCCTAGACTGGTCTGGTTCTGATCGGGCAAAAAACCAGGGACTAGTTCGCAAAAGTAGGTTTTTAACATGTTTGCGAATATTTAATGAACAGTTTGATTGACAGTAGTGGTTCTTGAGGCAAAGTTGTTCAGCATGAGCAGATCTATCAAATGATATGCATAATGTGACAATAAGTTTAACACCACGTGATTACAGAGCCATAAAACTCGTTAGCGCCAACTAGTGGCCGATTTCTTTCAAAAATCTTACATACCTCTAGGGCCATGAGTTGAACATGCCCATCGAGTTTTGTTCCGATCGGCCTCCGTTAACCTTGTCTAATAGGTGCTCAACTTCATTGGCCGATGGCGGCCATGTTTTTCGAGATACGCCAATGTCATCATAGATATACATGGCACCCTGGACCATGAGACTGCATACCAATTTTCAAGTCAATTGGACTAACGGTCAGGTGGTTATAGCCCTTTTCATGTTTTTTTCATGTTATAACGCCACCTAGTGTTCAATCGTCGCGATTTTTTTACTGTGACCCCAGATTGAACTCATACACATGTGTTCCGAGTTTGGTGAAAATATCTAATTTCGTTCATGAGTTATAACCATTTTAGTAAACTGGCTCCGCCTCCTGCGAACGTTTTGACGCCCCTTAGCAACCGTGGATCGAAATTTCAACTTTTTTTCGATAATTACTGATAATCAGACTCCAGAGAACATTTCTGCACTGGTTTGGTTCCGATTGGCCAAAAAAACCCTCTACTAGTTTGCAAAAGTAGGTTTTAGACAAAATTCAAAATGGCGGAAAAATTTGCATACCGGAAATGAAATTGAAGATATACATTTTGTCCGTCTTGAGACAAGGATTACAGTGATATAAGACACTTGAGTCTGTGACAAAGGGTTAAGGAGATTTAAGCAAAACCGTGATTTTTTTTGGTTTTTGGCACTATAGCGCCACCTATGGGCCAATCGGGGTCATACTCTCTGAACCTCTCCTCGATTTTTGTACTACCTTCTGGCCAAGTTTCAAGTCTCTAGCACTTACGGTTTGGGCTGCACGATGCGTTTTACGGCAGAAGAATAATAATAATAATAAAAATCAGTACAATTACAATAGGGTTTCAGCACTTCGTGCTTGAACCCCTAAAAATCAGTACAATTACAATAGGGTTTCAGCACTTCGTGCTTGAACCCCTAATAAAAATCAGTACAATTACAATAGGGTTTCAGCACTTCGTGCTTGAACCCCTAATAATAAAAATCAGTACAATTACAATAGGGTTTCAGCACTTCGTGCTTGAACCCCTAAAAATCAGCACAATTACAATAGGGTTTCAGCACTTCGTGCTTGAACCCCTAATAAAAATCAGCACAATTACAATAGGGTTTCAGCACTTCGTGCTTGAACCCCTAAAAATCAGTACAATTACAATAGGGTTTCAGCACTTCGTGCTTGAACCCCTAATAAGAAGAGACGTTTTGGACAGTTATAGCGCCACCTATTGTCCGATCTTCACGAAACTTGGCATGCTTCTTCACCATGTTCTGACACATATGCTCATCGATTTTTGTGAAGTTTGGGGTTTTCCCTTAGGTTGTATAGGCTTTTGAGTGTTTTTATGTCCCACCCCTTTCCTAAATGACCCTGTTACAGCCAGGCCAATGCAAAAGTTCAACTTTTTTTCAATAATTATTGATCTAGAGAGTCCAGAGAATTGTCCTAGACTGGTCTGGTTCCGATTGGGTCAAAAACCAGGGACTAGTTGGCCAAAGTAGGTTTTGGACAAATTTGCCCATAACAATTTTTTTTTTTGCTCGTAGGGGAATTTGGAGATAGCCATTTTGTCCGTCTGGAGCCAGGGATCACAGTGATGCTAAAATTGAGATTCTAGGACAAACTGTCTAGGAGTTATGAGCAATTTAGTAAATGTGGTCATTATAGCTCCACCTATGGGCCAATCTGGGCCATACTTTGATAGGTTCTCCCCAAATTGAGGACTACCATCTGGCAAAGTTTCAAGGTTCCAGGTCTTACGGTTTGGGCTGCACGATGCGTTTTAGCGGAGAAGAAAAATAATAATAAAAATCAGTACAATTACAATAGGGTTTCAGCACTTCGTGCTTGAACCCCTAATAAGAAGAGACGTTTTGGACAGTTATAGCGCCACCTATTGTCCGATCTTCACGAAACTTGGCATGCTTCTTCACCATGTTCTGACACATATGCTCATCGATTTTTGTGAAGTTTGGGGTTTTCCCTTAGGTTGTATAGGCTTTTGAGTGTTTTTATGTCCCACCCCTTTCCTAAATGACCCTGTTACAGCCAGGCCAATGCAAAAGTTCAACTTTTTTTCAATAATTATTGATCTAGAGAGTCCAGAGAATTGTCCTAGACTGGTCTGGTTCCGATTGGGTCAAAAACCAGGGACTAGTTGGCCAAAGTAGGTTTTGGACAAATTTGCCCATAACAATTTTTTTTTTTGCTCGTAGGGGAATTTGGAGATAGCCATTTTGTCCGTCTGGAGCCAGGGATCACAGTGATGCTAAAATTGAGATTCTAGGACAAACTGTCTAGGAGTTATGAGCAATTTAGTAAATGTGGTCATTATAGCTCCACCTATGGGCCAATCTGGGCCATACTTTGATAGGTTCTCCCCAAATTGAGGACTACCATCTGGCAAAGTTTCAAGGTTCCAGGTCTTACGGTTTGGGCTGCACGATGCGTTTTAGCGGAGAAGAAAAATAATAATAAAAATCAGTACAATTACAATAGGGTTTCAGCACTTCGTGCTTGAACCCCTAATAAGAAGAGACGTTTTGGACAGTTATAGCGCCACCTATTGTCCGATCTTCACGAAACTTGGCATGCTTCTTCACCATGTTCTGACACATATGCTCATCGATTTTTGTGAAGTTTGGGGTTTTCCCTTAGGTTGTATAGGCTTTTGAGTGTTTTTATGTCCCACCCCTTTCCTAAATGACCCTGTTACAGCCAGGCCAATGCAAAAGTTCAACTTTTTTTCAATAATTATTGATCTAGAGAGTCCAGAGAATTGTCCTAGACTGGTCTGGTTCCGATTGGGTCAAAAACCAGGGACTAGTTGGCCAAAGTAGGTTTTGGACAAATTTGCCCATAACAATTTTTTTTTTTGCTCGTAGGGGAATTTGGAGATAGCCATTTTGTCCGTCTGGAGCCAGGGATCACAGTGATGCTAAAATTGAGATTCTAGGACAAACTGTCTAGGAGTTATGAGCAATTTAGTAAATGTGGTCATTATAGCTCCACCTATGGGCCAATCTGGGCCATACTTTGATAGGTTCTCCCCAAATTGAGGACTACCATCTGGCAAAGTTTCAAGGTTCCAGGTCTTACGGTTTGGGCTGCACGGTGCGTTTTAGCGGAGAAGAAAAATAATAATAAAAATCAGTACAATTACAATAGGGTTTCAGCACTTCGTGCTTGAACCCCTAATAAGAAGAGACGTTTTGGACAGTTATAGCGCCACCTATTGTCCGATCTTCACGAAACTTGGCATGCTTCTTCACCATGTTCTGACACATATGCTCATCGATTTTTGTGAAGTTTGGGGTTTTCCCTTAGGTTGTATAGGCTTTTGAGTGTTTTTATGTCCCACCCCTTTCCTAAATGACCCTGTTACAGCCAGGCCAATGCAAAAGTTCAACTTTTTTTCAATAATTATTGATCTAGAGAGTCCAGAGAATTGTCCTAGACTGGTCTGGTTCCGATTGGGTCAAAAACCAGGGACTAGTTGGCCAAAGTAGGTTTTGGACAAATTTGCCCATAACAATTTTTTTTTTTGCTCGTAGGGGAATTTGGAGATAGCCATTTTGTCCGTCTGGAGCCAGGGATCACAGTGATGCTAAAATTGAGATTCTAGGACAAACTGTCTAGGAGTTATGAGCAATTTAGTAAATGTGGTCATTATAGCTCCACCTATGGGCCAATCTGGGCCATACTTTGATAGGTTCTCCCCAAATTGAGGACTACCATCTGGCAAAGTTTCAAGGTTCCAGGTCTTACGGTTTGGGCTGCACGATGCGTTTTAGCGGAGAAGAAAAATAATAATAAAAATCAGTACAATTACAATAGGGTTTCAGCACTTCGTGCTTGAACCCCTAATAAGAAGAGACGTTTTGGACAGTTATAGCGCCACCTATTGTCCGATCTTCACGAAACTTGGCATGCTTCTTCACCATGTTCTGACACATATGCTCATCGATTTTTGTGAAGTTTGGGGTTTTCCCTTAGGTTGTATAGGCTTTTGAGTGTTTTTATGTCCCACCCCTTTCCTAAATGACCCTGTTACAGCCAGGCCAATGCAAAAGTTCAACTTTTTTTCAATAATTATTGATCTAGAGAGTCCAGAGAATTGTCCTAGACTGGTCTGGTTCCGATTGGGTCAAAAACCAGGGACTAGTTGGCCAAAGTAGGTTTTGGACAAATTTGCCCATAACAATTTTTTTTTTTGCTCGTAGGGGAATTTGGAGATAGCCATTTTGTCCGTCTGGAGCCAGGGATCACAGTGATGCTAAAATTGAGATTCTAGGACAAACTGTCTAGGAGTTATGAGCAATTTAGTAAATGTGGTCATTATAGCTCCACCTATGGGCCAATCTGGGCCATACTTTGATAGGTTCTCCCCAAATTGAGGACTACCATCTGGCAAAGTTTCAAGGTTCCAGGTCTTACGGTTTGGGCTGCACGATGCGTTTTAGCGGAGAAGAAAAATAATAATAAAAATCAGTACAATTACAATAGGGTTTCAGCACTTCGTGCTTGAACCCCTAATTAAAGCTGCAAGCAGCATTTATCGGGGTTCAAGCAGTTAAGGCCTTTAAGGCATTTAAGCACAAAAGCATCAAAAGTTATTAAGATTTATTTAGCAAGCATGTAACCACTGACATAATAGATGGAAAAGACCATTTACAGCCAATACAGGCAATTTGCCATGGGATATATATGGTTTTAAAGCTTTTTAACAGTTATAGCGCCACCTATGGTCCGATCTCCATAAAATTGTTTACTGTGACCTCAAATTGAACCCATACACATGTGTACTGAGTTTGGTGAAGATATCTCATTTACTTCTTGAGTTATAGCCATTTGAGTAAAATAGGCTCCTCCCACAACGATTTGCCACATTCTAGAATTATTTAATATGATTCTAGCATGATTTACTATCATATACCATGTTCCAGAATGATTTATTAGGATTCTAGCATGATTTACCTTGATACACCTCATTTCAGTATTATTTACTATGATTTACAATGTTTCTAGCATGATTAACCACATTACTAGCAATTATGTGAAGTGTCAGTGCAAATGAGGTGATGAACACTGACAAAATATTATTGTGTTATAATAGTTAGTTATATACGTGATTTTTAGTGTGTGTCCAAGTATGAATGCAAAAGCACATGTAAAATATTTCATTATTAAGTAGAATGGCCAGCAGAGGGCACTAGAAGACCACTTATTGGCTCACTTTCACTTTAAACCAGTTTTCTGCACTAAAGCAAACCAGTTTTTCCATGTTAACTCAATGCATGCTTTCACACACACACACACACACACACACACAAACACACACACACACACACACATACACACACACACACACACACACACAGCATAGTTAACCATGATTTACCATGATATACCACGTTCTAGTATTATTTACCAGGAGATAAACGACAATCTAGTATTATTTACTTTGATTTACCATGTTTCTAGCCTGATTTATCACATTACTAGCAATTATTTGAAGTGTCAGTGCAAATAAAGTGATTAACACTGACAAAATATGATTGTGTTATAATAGTTATTGCTATATAAGTGATTTTTAGTGTATTCAAGTATGAATGCAAGCACATGTTGAAATATTTCATTAATAAGTAGAATGGCCAGCAGAGGGCAGTAGAAGACCACTTATTGGCTCACTTTCACTTTAAACCTCATGATTTTGACCAGTTTTCTGCACTAAAGCAAACCAGTGTTTCCATGTTAACTCAATAATGCATACTTGCTACATATGCTACACACAATAATGCTACACACACACACACACACACACACACACACACACACAAATGTTTCAGTGATATTGGTGTCACATTCACCTTCATCACATTCACCTTCTGTCTTCATCACATTCACCATCTGTCGTCATCACCTGCACCTGCTCCTCATCACCCTCCTCATCATCACCTGCTCCTCATCATCATAACCGTCACCTGTTGTCCTTGTCTTGATCTGTGTATTTAAGTTCCCCTCTCATCCATTACCATTGTCGGTTATTGTTTGTGCACTAGCACTCTGTTATGTTTGTTTTCATGTTGGAAAATAAAACCTTTGTTATATTTGTACCACACACACACACACACACACACACACACACACACACACACACACACACACACACACACACACACACACACACACACACACACACACACACACACACATCATTTATCATGATTTACCATGGCTGATACCAATACCAATATGAGAAAATGACTATTTTAAACAGCAGGGGGCAGTAAAATACCACTTATTGGCTTAACATGCCATTAATTCATATCATTTTCACCTTTTTAACTGTTATAGAGGCAAATTTTGTCCGATCTGTCTGAAAATTTTCATGCTTGTTCAGGGTGATATTTCACACGTTCTGACTTGTTTTTAAGAAGGTCTGAGCATTGATTAAAGAGATATAGGCTTTCGGGGACACTTGGTAAAGGCCAGATTTTGAAGTGAACCTATTATAGCTATCCAAATGAAGTAGTTCAACTTTTTCTGACAATTATTGATCTAGTGAGTCCAGAGAATTGTATTGCACTAGTTTTGAACATTATGATATGAAAATTATATGATCAGAGATGGAAAAGACCATTTACAGCCAATACAGGCAGTTTACCATAGGAAATATATGATTTTAAAGCTTTTTAACAGTTATAGCGCCACCTATCGTCCGATCTCCATAGAATTTTTCATGCTTGTTAATGATGTTATGTCACATATGCTGACCAATTTTTGTGAAGTTCTGAGTTTTTATTTAGGATTTATAGGCTTTTTAATGTATTTTGACACGCCCATTTTATAAATGACCCTATTACAGCCATCCAAATGCAAAAGTTCAACTTTTTTTTGATAATTATTGATCTAGAGAGTCCAGAGAATTGTCCTAGACTCGTTTGGTTCCGATCGGGCAAAAAACCAGGGACTAGTTCGCAAAAGTAGGTTTTTAACATATTCGTGAATAATTAATAAACTGTTTGATTGACAGCAATGGTTCTAGAGGCAAAGTTGTTCAGCATAAGCAGATCTATCAAATGATATGCATTTTGTGATGATAAGTGTAACACCACGTGATTACAGAGCCATAAAACTCATTAGCGCCAACTAGTGGCCGATTTCTTTCAAAATTCTTACAGACCTCTAGGGCCATGAGCCGAACATGCCCATTGAGTTTCGTTCCGATCGGCCTCCGTTAACCTTGTCTAATAGGTGCTCAAACTTCATTGGCCGATGGCGGCCATGTTTTTTGAGATACGCCAATGTCCTCATACACATACATGGCACCTTGGACCAAGACACTGCATACCAATTTTCAAGTCAATCGGACTAACGGTCAGGTGGTTATAGCCTGTTTTATGTTTTTTTCATATTATAGCGCCACCATGAGGCCAATCACCGCGATTTTTTTACTGTGACCTCAACTTGAGCTCTTACATATGTGTACCGAGTTTGGTGAAAATATCTCATTTCGTTCACGAGTTATAGCCATTTTCGTATAATTAGCTCCGCCTCCTGCGAACGTTTTGATACCCCTTAGCAACCGTGGATCGAAATTTTACATTTTTTTCGATAATTATTGATCTTCAGACTCCTGTGAATATTTCTGCACTGGTTTGGTTCCGATCGGGCGAAAAACCAGGGACTAGTTCGCAAAAGTAGGTTTTGGACATAATCCAAAATGGCGGGAAAATTTGCATACCGGAAATGAAATCCTTGAGGCCTTTTTTGTTCGGCTTGACCCAAGGATTCCAAAGATATAAGACACTTGAGTCTGTGACAAAGGGTTGATGAGATTTAAGCAAAAATATGCAATTTTTTTGTTTTTTGCACTGTAGCGCCACCTATTGGCCAATCTAGCTCATATTCTCTGAACCTCTCCTCGATTTTTGTACTACCTTCTGGCCAAGTTTCAAGTCTCTAGCACTTACGGTTTAGGCTGCACGATGCGTTTTACGGCAGAATAATAATAATAATAATAAAAATCAGCACAATTACAATAGGGTTTCAGCATTTCATGCTTGAACCCCTAATAATAATAATAATAATAAAAATCAGTACAATTACAATAGGGTTTCAGCACTTCGTGCTTGAACCCCTAATTAAAGCTGCAAGCAGCATTTATCGGGGTTCAAGCTATTAAGGCCTTTAAGGGTTTTTTAAGCACAAAAGCATCAAAAGTTATCAGGTTTTATTTAGCAAGCATGTAACCACTGACATAATAGATGGAAAAGACCATTTACAGCCAATACAGGCAATGTACCATAGGAAATATATGGTTTTAAAGCTTTTTAACAGTTATAGCGCCACCTATGGTCCGATCTCCATAAAATTTGGCATGCTTGTTAATGATGTTATGTCACATATGCTCACCAATTTTTGTGAAGTTCTGAGTTTTCATTTAGGATTTATAGGATTTTTTATGTATTTTGCCACGCCCATTTTATAAATGACCCTATTACAGCCATACAAATGCAAAAGTTCAACTTTTTTTCGATAATTATTGATCTAGAGAGTCCAGAGAATTGTCCTAGACTGGTCTGGTTCCGATCGGGCGAAAAACCTAGGACTAGTTCGCAAAAGTAGGTTTTTAACATGTTCGCGAATATTTAATGAATGGTTTGATTGACAGCAATGGTTCTTGAGGCAAAGTTGTTCAGCATGAGCAGATCTATCAAATGATATGCATATTGTGTGGATGAGTGTAACACCACGTGATTACAGAGCCATAAAACTCGTTAGCGCCAACTAGTGGCCGATTTCTTTTAAAATTCTTACAGACCTCTAGGGCCATGAGATGAACATGCCCATCGAGTTTCGTTCCGATCGGCCTCCGTTAACCTTGTCTAATAGGTGCTCAACTTCATTGGCCAATGGCGGCCATGTTTTTTGAGATACGCCAATGTCCTCATAGACATATATGGCACCTTGGGCCAAGACACTGCATACCAATTTTCAAGTCAATCGGACTAACGGTCAGGTGGTTATAGCCCTTTTCATGTTTTTTACATGTTATAGCGCCACCTATTGTTCAATCGTCGCGATTTTTTTACCGTGACCCCAGACTGAACCCATACACATGTGTACCGAGTTTGGTTAAGCTATCTCATTTACTTTTTGAGTTATAGCCATTTTAGTAAAATAGGCTCCTCCCACAATGTTTATTTTATGCCCCCTAGCGACCTTGAATCGAAATTTCGAATTTTTTTTGATAATTATTGATCGTCAGACTCCATAGAACATTTCTGCACTGGTTTGGTTCCGATCGGACAAAAAACCTAGGACTAATTAGCAAAAGTAGTTTTTTGACAAAATTCAAAATGGCGGAAAAATTTCCATACCGGAAATGAAATCGGAGATATACGTTTTGTTCATCACGTTTCCAGCTTTCCAATGATATAAGACACTTGAGTCTACGACATACGGTCTAGGAGTTATGAGCAGTTTCGCGCTTTTGGTTGTTATAGCGCCACCTATGGGCCAATCGGGGTCATAATCTCTGAACCTCTCCTCGATTTTTGTACTACCATCTGGCAAAGTTTCAAGTCTCCAGCCCTTACGGTTTGGGCTGCACGATGCGTTTTACGGCAGAAGAATAATAATAATAATTAAAGCTGCAAGCAGCATTTATCGGGGTTCAAGCATTTAAGGCCTTTAAGGCCTTTAAACACAAAAGCATCAAAAGTTATTATGTTTTATTTAGCAAGCATTTAACCACTGACATAATAGATGGAAAACACCATTTACAGCTAATACAGGCAATGTACCATAGGAAATATATGGTTTTAAAGCTTTTTAACAGTTATAGCGCCACCTTTGGTCCGATCTCCATAAAATTTGGCATGCTTGTTAATGATGTTATGTCACATATGCTCACCAATTTTTGTGAAGTTCTGAGTTTTCATTTAGGATTCATAGGCTTTTTAGTGTATCTTGCCACACCCATTTTATAAATGACCCTATTACAGCCATCCAAATGCAAAAGTTCAACTTTTTTTTAATAATTATTGATCTAGAGAGTCCAGAGAATTGTCCTAGACTGGTCTGGTTCCGATCGGGCAAAAAACCTAGGACTAGTTCGCAAAAGTAGGTTTTTAACATATTCGCGAATATTAAATGAACGGTTTGATTGACAGCAGTGGTCCTTGAGGCAAAGTTGTTCAACATGAGGAGATCTATCAAATGATATGCATTTTGTGACGAAATTTGTTACACCACATGATTACAGAGCCTTAAAACTTGTTAGCGCCAACTAGTGGCCGATTTCTTTCAAAATTCTTACAGACCTCTAGGGGCTTGAGCCGAACATGCCCACCGAGTTTCGTTCCGATCGGACTTCGTTAACCTTGTTTAATAGGTGCTCAAACCTCATTGGCCAATGGCGGCCATGTTTTTCGACATACGCCAACATCCTTTTAGACATACATGGCCCCTTGGGCCAAGACACTGCATACCAAATTTCAAGTCATTCGGAAAAACGGTCAGGTGTCTATGCGTTTTTTTTGTTTTATAGCGCCACCATGTGGCCAATCGATGCAATTTTTTTACCGTGACCTCAGATTGACCTCCTACACATGTGTACCAAGTGTGGTGAAGTTTACAAAATTACTTCTTGAGTTATAGCCATTTTAGTAAAATAGGCTCCTCCCACAACGTTAATTTTGCACCCCCTAGCGACCGTGAATTGAAATTTCAACTTTTTTTCGATAATTATTGATCTTCAGACTCCAGAGAACAATTCTGCACTGGTTTGGTTCCGATCGAGCAAAAAACCAGGGACTAGTTCGCAAAAGTAGGTTTTCGACAAAATTCAAAATGGCGGAAAATCTATCATGACGGAAATGAAATCGGAGATATACGTTTTGTTCGTCAGACGTCCAGCTTTCCAATGATATAAGACACTTGTGTCTACGACATATGGTCTAGGAGTTATGACCACTTTCGCGCTTTTGGTCGCTATAGCGCCACCTATGGGCCAATCGGCGTCATAATTTGATAACCTCTCCTCGATTTTTGTACTACCATATGCCAAAGTTTCAAAGCTCTAGCTCTTACGGTTTGGGCTGCACGATGCGTTTTACGGCAGAAGAATAATAATAATAATTAAAGCTGCAAGCAGCATTTATCGGGGTTCAAGCAGTTAAGGCCTTTAAGGCCTTTAAGCACAAAAGCATCAAAAGTTATTAGTTTTATTAAGCAAGCATGTAACCACTGACATAATAGATGAAAAAGACAATTTACAGCCAATACAGGCAATGTACCATAGGAAATATATGGTTTTAAAGCTTTTTAACAGTTATAGCGACACCTATGGTCCGATCTCCATAAAATTGTTTACTGTGACCTCAAATTGAACCCATACACATGTGTACTGAGTTTGGTGAAGATATCTCATTTACTTCTTGAGTTATAGCCATTTTAGTAAAATAGGCTCCTCCCACAACAATTTACCACATTCTAGTATTATTTACTATGATTCTAGCATGATTTGCCATATTCTAGCAGGATTTACCATGATATACTACATTCTAGTATGATTTACCATACATTCTAGTATGATTTACCATTGTTTACTGTGATTCTAGCATGGTTCACCATAGTTTATCATGATTTATCATAGTTTACCATGATTTACCCTGTTCTAGCAACGTTTACCATGATTTACCATGTTCTAGCATGATGTACCATGATATACCATGTTCTAGAATGATGTACCAGGATTATAGTATGATTTACCTTGATACACCACATTCTAGTATTATTTACTATGATTTACCATGTTTTTAGCGTGATTTACCATGATTTACCACATTGTTAGCAATTATGTGAAGTTAGGTTTCTGAATAAATTCTGAATAATCTGATTAATAGTTTACAAAGACTTTGTGAAGTGTTTATAGACCATTCAAATATATTTTCATAATGACATATCCCAATAGCATTGAAAAAACAACATTTGTGTGTGTGTGTGTGTGTGTGTGTGTGTGTGATCTGTCTGAAAATGTTCATGCATGTTTAGAGTGATATTTCACATGTTCTGACTTGTTTTTAAGAAGGTCTGAGCATCTTAAAAGATATAAGCTTTCGGGGACACTTGGTCAAGGCCACGTATTGAAGTGACCCTATTATAGTCATCCAAATGAAGTAGTTCAACTTTTTCTGATAATTATTGATCTAGAGAGTCCAGAGAATTGTACTGCACTAGTTTTGAACATTATGATATGAAAATTATTTGATCATAGATGAAACAGACCATTTGCAGCCAATACAGGCAATTTACCATAGGAAATATATGGTTTTAAAGCTTTTTAACAATTATAGCGCCAACTATGGTCCGATCTCCATAAAATTTGGCATGCTTGTTAAAGATGTTATGGCACATATTCCCACCAATTTTTGTGAAGTTCTGAGTTTTCATTTATGATTTATAGGCTTTTTAGTGCATTTTGCCACACCCATTTTCTTTATGACCCTATTATAGCCATGCGCAAAATGCAAAAGTTCAACTTTTTTTTGATAATTATTGATCTAGAGAGTCCATAGAATTGTCCTAGACTGGTCTGGTTCCGATCGGGCGAAAAACCTAGGACTAGTTCGCAAAAGTAGGTTTTTAACATATTCGCGAATAATTAATGAACGGTTTGATTGACAGCAATGGTTCTTGAGGCAAAGTTGTTCAGCATGAGCAGATCTATTAAATGATATGCATTTTGTGACAATAAGTGTAACACCACGTGATTACAGAGCCATAAAACTCGTTAGCGCCAACTAGTGGCCGATTTCTTTCAAAATTCTTACAGACCTCTAGGGCCATGAGTCGAACATGCCCACCGAGTTTCGTTCCGATCGGCCTCCGTTAACCTTGTCTAATAGGTGCTCAAACTTCATTGGCCGATGGCGGCCATGTTTTTTGAGATACACCAATGTCCTCATAGACATACATGGGGCCTTGGACCAAGACACTGCATGCCAATTTTCAAGTCAATCGGACTAACGGTCAGGTGGTTATAGCCTGTTTTATGTTTTTTTCATGTTATAGCGCCACCATGTGGCCAATCGCCACGATTTTTTTACTGTGACCTCAGATTGACCTCTTACATATACGTACCAAGTTTGGTGAAGATACCTCATTCATTTCTGGAGTTATAGCTGTTTTAGTACAATAGGCTCCTCCCACAACATACATTTTGGCGCCCCTTAGCGACCGTGAATCGAAATTTCGACTTTTTTTCGATAATTATTGATATTCAGACTCCAGAGAACATTTCTGCACTGGTTTGGTTCCGATCGGACGAAAAACCTAGGACTAGTTCGCAAAAGTAGGTTTATAACAAAATTCAAAATGGCGGAAAAATTTGCATACCGGAAATGAAATCGGAGATATACGTTTTGTTCTTCAAGTGTCCAGCTTTCCAATGATATAAGACACTTGAGTCTACGACATACGGTCTAGGAGTTATGAACAGTTTCGCGCTTTTGGTTGCTATAGCGCCACCTATGGGCCAATCGGGGTCATACTCTCTGAACCTCTCCTCGATTTTTGTACTACCATCTGGCAAAGTTTCAAGGTTCCAGCTCATACGGTTTGGGCTGCACGATGCGTTTTAGCGGAGAAGAAAAATAATAATAATTAAAGCTGCAAGCAGCATTTATCGGGGTTCAAGCAGTTAAGGCCTTTAAGGCATTTAAGCACAAAAGCATCAAAAGTTATTAAGATTTATTTAGCAAGCATGTAACCACTGACATAATAGATGGAAAAGACCATTTACAGCCAATACAGGCAATTTGCCATGGGATATATATGGTTTTAAAGCTTTTTAACAGTTATAGCGCCACCTATGGTCCGATCTCCATAAAATTGTTTACTGTGACCTCAAATTGAACCCATACACATGTGTACTGAGTTTGGTGAAGATATCTCATTTACTTCTTGAGTTATAGCCATTTGAGTAAAATAGGCTCCTCCCACAATGATTTGCCACATTCTAGAATTATTTAATATGATTCTAGCATGATTTACTATCATATACCATGTTCCAGAATGATTTATTAGGATTCTAGCATGATTTACCTTGATACATTTCATTTCAGTATTATTTACTATGATTTACAATGTTTCTAGCATGATTAACCACATTACTAGCAATTATGTGAAGTGTCAGTGCAAATGAGGTGATGAACACTGACAAAATATTATTGTGTTATAATAGTTAGTTATATACGTGATTTTTTGTGTGTGTCCAAGTATGAATGCAAAAGCACATGTAAAATATTTCATTATTAAGTAGAATGGCCAGCAGAGGGCACTAGAAGACCACTTATTGGCTCACTTTCACTTTAAACCAGTTTTCTGCACTAAAGCAAACCAGTTTTTCCATGTTAACTCAATGCATGCTTACACACACACACACACACACACACACACACACACACACACACACACACAGCATAGTTAACCATGATTTACCATGATATACCACGTTCTAGTATTATTTACCAGGAGATAAACGACAATCTAGTATTATTTACTTTGATTTACCATGTTTCTAGCCTGATTTATCACATTACTAGCAATTATTTGAAGTGTCAGTGCAAATAAAGTGATTAACACTGACAAAATATGATTGTGTTATAATAGTTATTGCTATATAAGTGATTTTTTTAGTGTGTATTCAAGTATGAATGCAAGCACATGTTGAAATATTTCATTAATAAGTAGAATGGCCAGCAGAGGGCAGTAGAAGACCACTTATTGGCTCACTTTCACTTTAAACCAGTTTTCTGCACTAAAGCAAACCAGTTTATCCATGTTAACTCAATGCATGCTTACACACACACACACACACACACACACAGCATAGTTAACCATGATTTACCATGATTTACCACATTACTAGCAATTATTTGAAGTGTCAGTGCAAATAAAGTGATTAACACTGACAAAATATGATTGTGTTATAATAGTTATTGCTATATAAGTGATTTTTAGTGTGTATTCAAGTATAAATGCAAGCACATGTGGAAAAATTTAATTAATAAGTAGAATGGCCAGCAGAGGGCAGTAGAAGACCACTTATTGGCTCACTTTCACTTTAAACCTCATGATTTTGACCAGTTTTCTGCACTAAAGCAAACCAGTGTTTCCATGTTAACTCAATAATGCATACTTGCTACATATGCTACACACAATAATGCTACACACACACACACACACACACACACACACACACACAAATGTTTCAGTGATATTGGTGTCACATTCACCTTCATCACATTCACCTTCTGTCTTCATCACATTCACCATCTGTCGAAATCACCTGCACCTGCTCCTCATCACCCTCCTCATCATCACCTGCTCCTCATCATCATAACCGTCACCTGTTGTCCTTGTCTTGATCTGTGTATTTAAGTTCCCCTCTCATCCATTATCATTGTCGGTTATTGTTTGTGCACTAGCACTCTGTTATGTTTGTTTTCATGTTGGAAAATAAAACCTTTGTTATATTTGTACCACACACACACACACACACACACACACACACACACCATCATTTATCATGATTTACCATGGCTGATACCAATACCAATATGAGAAAATGACTATTTTAAACAGCAGGGGGCAGTAAAATACCACTTATTGGCTTAACATGCCATTAATTCATATCATTTTCACCTTTTTAACTGTTATAGAGGCAAATTTTGTCCGATCTGTCTGAAAATTTTCATGCTTGTTCAGGGTGATATTTCACACGTTCTGACTTGTTTTTAAGAAGGTCTGAGCATTGATTAAAGAGATATAGGCTTTCGGGGACACTTGGTAAAGGCCAGATTTTGAAGTGAACCTATTATAGCTATCCAAATGAAGTAGTTCAACTTTTTCTGACAATTATTGATCTAGTGAGTCCAGAGAATTGTATTGCACTAGTTTTGAACATTATGATATGAAAATTATATGATCAGAGATGGAAAAGACCATTTACAGCCAATACAGGCAGTTTACCATAGGAAATATATGATTTTAAAGCTTTTTAACAGTTATAGCGCCACCTATCGTCCGATCTCCATAGAATTTTTCATGCTTGTTAATGATGTTATGTCACATATGCTGACCAATTTTTGTGAAGTTCTGAGTTTTTATTTAGGATTTATAGGCTTTTTAATGTATTTTGACACGCCCATTTTATAAATTACCCTATTACAGCCATCCAAATGCAAAAGTTCAACTTTTTTTTGATAATTATTGATCTAGAGAGTCCAGAGAATTGTCCTAGACTGGTCTGGTTCCGATCGGGCAAAAAACCTAGGACTAGTTCGCAAAAGTAGGTTTTTAACATATTAATGAATAATTAATGAACAGTTTGATTGACAGCAATGGTTCTTGAGGCAAAGTTGTTCAGGATGAGGAGATCTATCAAATGATATGCATATTGTGTGGATATTTGTAACACCACGTGATTACAGAGCCGTAAAACTCGTTAGCGCCAACTAGTGGCCGATTTCTTTCAAAATTCTTACAGACCTTTAGGGCCATGAGCCGAACATGCCCATTGAGTTTCGTTCTGATCGGCCTCCGTTAACCTTGTCTAATAGGTGCTCAAACTTCGTTGGCCGATGGCGGCCATGTTTTTTGAGATACGCCAATGTCCTCATACACATACATGGCACCTTGGACCAAGACACTGCATACCAATTTTCAAGTCAATCGGACTAACGGTCAGGTGGTTATAGCCTGTTTTAAGTTTTTTTCATTTTATAGCGCCACCATGAGGCCAATCGTCGCGATTTTTTTACTGTGACCCCAGAGTAAGCTCATACACATGTGTACCAAGTTTGGTGAAGATGCCTCATTTACATCGGGAGTTATAGCCATTTTAGTAAAATAGGCCCCTCCCACAACGTACGTTTTGGCGCCCCTTAGCGACTGTGAATCGAAATTTCCACTTTTTTTCGATAATTATTGATATTCAGTCTCCAGAGAACATTTCTGCACTAGTTTGGTTCCAATCGGGCAAAAAACCAGGGACTAGTTCGCAAAAGTAGATTTTTGACAAAATTCAAAATGGCGGAAAATCTATCATGGCGGAAATGAAATCGGAGATATACGTTTTGTTCGTCAGGCGTCCAGCTTTCCAATGATATAAGACACTTGAGTCTACGACATAAGGTCTAGGAGTTATGAGCAGTTTCGCGCTTTTGGTTGTTATAGCGCCACCTATGGGCCAATCGGGTTCATAATCTCTGAACCTTTCCTCGATTTTTGTACTACCATCTGTCAAAGTTTCAAAGTTCCAGCTCTTACGGTTTGGGCTGCACGATGCGTTTTACGGCGGAATAATAATAATAATAATAATAATAATAAAAATCAGCACAATTACAATAGGGTTTCAGCACTTCGTGCTTGAACCCCTAAAAATCAGTACAATTACAATAGGGTTTCAGCACTTCGTGCTTGAACCCCTAATAATAATTAAAGCTGCAAGCAGCATTTATCGGGGTTCAAGCAGTTAAGGCCTTTAAGCACATAAGCATTTAAGACATTAAGTTTTATTTAGAAAGCTTTTAAACACTGAAATAATAGATGGAAAAGTCCATTTACAGCCAATACAGGCAATTTACCATAGGAAATATATAGTTTTCAAACCTTTTTAACAGTTATAGCGCCAGCTATGGTCCGATCAACATGAAATTTGGCATGCTTGTTTAGAATATTATGGCACATATGCTCACCAATTTTCGTGAAGTTCTGAGTTTTCGTTTAGAATTTATAAGCTTTTGAGTACATTTTGCCACACCCATTTTCATTATGACCCAATTATAGCCATACGAAAAATTCAAAAGTTCAACTTTTTTTCGATAATTATTGATCAGGAGAGTCCAGAGAATTTTCCTAGACTGGTCTGGTTCCGATCGGGCGAAAAACCAGGGACTAGTTCGCAAAAGTAGGTTTTTAACATATTCATGAATAATTAATGAACAGTTTGATTGACAGCAATGGTTCTTGAGGCAAAGTTGTTCAGGATGAGGAGATCTATCAAATGATATGCATATTGTGTGGATATTTGTAACACCACGTGATTACAGAGCCGTAAAACTCGTTAGCGCCAACTAGTGGCCGATTTCTTTCAAAATTCTTACAGACCTCTAGGGGCTTGAGCCGAACATGCCCACTGAGTTTCGTTCTGATTGGCCTCCGTTAACCTTGTCTAATAGGTGCTCAAACTTCATTGGCCGATGGCGGCCATGTTTTTTGAGATACACCAATGTCCTCATAGACATACATGGGGCCTTGGACCAAGACACTGCATACCAATTTTCAAGTCAATCGGACTAATGGTCAGGTGGTTATAGCCTGTTTTATCTTTTTTTCATGTTATAGCGCCACCATGTGGCCAATCGCCGCGATTTTTTTACTGTTACCTCAGATTGACCTCTTACATATACGTACCGAGTTTGGTGAAGATACCTCATTTACTTCTGGAGTTATAGCTGTTTTAGTACAATAGGCTCCTCCCACAACATACATTTTGGCGCCCCTTAGCGACCGTGAATCGAAATTTCTACTTTTTTTCGATAATTATTGATATTCAGTCTCCAGAGAACATTTCTGCACTGGTTTGGTTCCGATCGGACGAAAAACCTAGGACTAGTTCGCAAAAGTAGGTTTTTAACAAAATTCAAAATGGCGGAAAAATTTGCATACCGGAAATGAAATCGGAGATATACGTTTTGTTCTTCAAGTATCCAGCTTTCCAATGATATAAGACACTTGAGTCTACGATATACGGTCTAGGAGTTATGAACAGTTTCGCGCTTTTGGTTGCTATAGCGCCACCTATGGGCCAATCGGGGTCATACTCTCTGAACCTCTCCTCGATTTTTGTACTACCATCTGGCAAAGTTTCAAGGTTCCAGCTCTTACGGTTTGGGCTGCACGATGCGTTTTAGCGGAGAAGAAAAATAATAATAAAAATCAGTACAATTACAATAGGGTTTCAGCACTTCGTGCTTGAACCCCTAATTAAAGCTGCAAGCAGCATTTATCGGGGTTCAAGCAATTAAGGCCTTTAAGGCCTTTAAGCATAAAAGCATCAAAAGTTATTAAGATTTATTTAGCAAGCATGTAACTACTGACATAATAGATGAAAAAGACCATTTACCATAGGAAATATATGGTTTTAAAGCTTTTTAACAGTTATAGTGCCACCTTTGGTCCAATCTCCATAAAATTTTGCATGCTTGTTAAGGATGGTATGTCACATATGCTCACCAATTTTTGTGAAGTTCTGAGTTTTTGTTTAGGATTTATAGGCTTTTGATTGTATTTTGCCACGCCCATTTTATAAATGACCCTATTACAGCAATCCAAATGCAAAAGTTCAACTTTTTTTTGATAATTATTGATCTAGAGAGTCCAGAGAATTGTCCTAGACTGGTCTGGTTCCGATCGGGCGAAAAACCTAGGACTAGTTCGCAAAAGTAGGTTTTTAACATATTCATGAATATTTAATGAACTGTTTGATTGACAGCAATGGTTCTAGAGGCAAAGTTGTTCAGCATGAGCAGATCTATCATATGATATGCATTTTGTGACGATAAGTGTAACACCACGTGATTACAGAGCCATAAAACTCGTTAGCGCCAACTAGTGGCCGATTTCTTTCAAAGTTCTTACAGACCTCTAGGGGCTTGAGCCGAACATGCCCACTGAGTTTCATTCTGATCGGCCTCCGTTAACCTTGTCTAATAGGTGCTCAAACTTCATTGGCCGATAGCGGCCATGTTTTTTGAGATACACCAATGTCCTCATAGACATACATGGCACCTTGGACCAAGACACTGCATACCAATTTTCAAGTCAATCGGACTAACGGTCAGGTGGTTATAGCCTGTTTTATGTTTTTTTCATATTATAGCGCCACCATGAGGCCAATCACCGCGATTTTTTTACTGTGACCTCAACTTGAGCTCTTACATATGTGTACCGAGTTTGGTGAAAATATCTCATTTCGTTCACGAGTTATAGCCATTTTTGTATAATTAGCTCCGCCTCCTGCAAACGTTTTGATACTCCTTAGCAACCGTGGATCGAAATTTTACATTTTTTTCGATAATTATTGATCTTCAGACTCCTGTGAATATTTCTGCACTGGTTTGGTTCCGATCGGGCGAAAAACCAGGGACTAGTTCGCAAAAGTAGGTTTTGGACAAAATCCAAAATGGCGGGAAAATTTGCATACCGGAAATGAAATCCTTGAGGCCTTTTTTGTTCGGCTTGACCCAAGGATTCCAAAGATATAAGACACTTGAGTCTGTGACAAAGGGTTGATGAGATTTAAGCAAAAATATGCCATTTTTTTGTTTTTTGCACTGTAGCGCCACCTATTGGCCAATCTAGCTCATATTCTCTGAACCTCTCCTCGATTTTTGTACTACCTTCTGGCCAAGTTTCAAGTCTCTAGCACTTACGGTTTAGGCTGCACGATGCGTTTTACGGCAGAATAATAATAATAATAATAAAAATCAGCACAATTACAATAGGGTTTCAGCATTTCATGCTTGAACCCCTAATAATTAAAGCTGCAAGCAGCATTTATCGGGGTTCAAGCATTTAAGGCCTTTAAGCACATAAGCATTTAAGACATTAAGATTTATTTAGAAAGCTTTTAACCACTGAAATAATAGATGGAAAAGTCCATTTACAGCCAATACAGGCAAGCTTTTTAACAGTTATAGCGCCACCTATCGTCCGATCTTCATGAAATTTTACATGCTTGTTTAGAATGTTATGGCACATATGCTCACCAATTTTCGTGAAGTTCTGAGTTTTCGTTTAGGATTTATAAGCTTTTGAGTGCATTTTGCCACGCCCATTTTCTTTATGACCCAATATACCCATGCGAAAAATGCTAAAGTTCAACTTTTTTTTGATAATTATTTATCTAGAGAGTCCATAGAATTGTCCTAGACTTGTTTGGTTCCGATCGGGCGAAAAACCTAGGACTAGTTCGCAAAAGTAGGTTTTTAACATAATTATAAATATTTAATGAACGGTTTGATTGACAGCAATAGTTCTTGAGGCAAAGTTGTTCAGCATGAGCAGATCTATCAAATGATATGCATTTTGTGACAATAAGTGTAACACCACGTGATTACAGAGCCATTAAACTCGTTAGCGCCAACTAGTGGCCGATTTCTTTAAAAATTCTTACAGACCTCTAGGGGCTTGAGCCGAACATGCCCACTGAGTTTCGTTCTGATTGGCCTCCGTTAACCTTGTCTAATAGGTGCTCAAACTTCATTGGCCGATGGCGGCCATGTTTTTCGAGATACACCAATGTCCTCATAGACATACATGGCACCTTGGACCAAGACACTGCATACCAATTTTCAAGTCAATCGGACAAACGGTCAGGTGGTTATAGCCTGTTTTATGTTTTTTTAATGTTATAGCGCCACCATGTGGCTAATCACCGCGATTTCTTTACTGTGACCTTAGATTGACCTCTTACACATGTGTACCAAGTTTGGTGAAGATAACTCATTTACTTCTGGAGTTATAGCCATTTTAGTAAAACTAGCTCCGCCTCCTTCGAACGTTTTGGCGCCCCTTAGCGACCGTGAATCGAAATTTAAACTTTTTTTTAATAATTATTTATATTCAGACTCCAGAGAACATTTCTGCACTGGTTTAGTTCCGATCGGACAAAAAACCTAGGACTAGTTCGCAAAAGTAGGTTTTGGACAAAATCCAAAATGGCGGAAAATTTGCATACCGGAAAGGAAATCTTTGAGGCCTTTTTTGTTCGGCTTGAGCCAAGGATTCCAATGATATAAGACACTTGAGTCTGTGACAAAGGGTTGGTGAGATTTAAGCAAAAATATGCCATTTTTTTGGTTTTTGCACTGTAGCGCCACCTATAGGCCAATCTGGCTCATATTCTCTGAACCTCTCCTCGATTTTTGTACTACCATCTGGCAAAGTTTCAAGTCTCTAGCACTTACGGTTTGGGCTGTACGATGCGTTTTAGGGGAAAATAATAATAATAATTAAAGCTGCAAGCAGCATTTATCGGGGTTCAAGCAGTTAAGGCCTTTAAGGCATTTAAGCACAAAAGCATCAAAAGTTATTAAGATTTATTTAGCAAGCATGTAACCACTGACATAATAGATGGAAAAGACCATTTACAGCCAATACAGGCAATTTGCCATGGGATATATATGGTTTTAAAGCTTTTTAACAGTTATAGCGCCACCTATGGTCCGATCTCCATAAAATTGTTTACTGTGACCTCAAATTGAACCCATACACATGTGTACTGAGTTTGGTGAAGATATCTCATTTACTTCTTGAGTTATAGCCATTTGAGTAAAATAGGCTCCTCCCACAACGATTTGCCACATTCTAGAATTATTTAATATGATTCTAGCATGATTTACTATCATATACCATGTTCCAGAATGATTTATTAGGATTCTAGCATGATTTACCTTGATACACCTCATTTCAGTATTATTTACTATGATTTACAATGTTTCTAGCATGATTAACCACATTACTAGCAATTATGTGAAGTGTCAGTGCAAATGAGGTGATGAACACTGACAAAATATTATTGTGTTATAATAGTTACGTGATTTTTAGTGTGTGTCCAAGTATGAATGCAAAAGCACATGTAAAATATTTCATTATTAAGTAGAATGGCCAGCAGAGGGCACTAGAAGACCACTTATTGGCTCACTTTCACTTTAAACCAGTTTTCTGCACTAAAGCAAACCAGTTTTTCCATGTTAACTCAATGCATGCTTACACACACACACACACACACACACACACACACACACACACACACACACACACACACACACACACACACACACACATACACACACAGCATAGTTAACCATGATTTACCATGATATACCATGTTCTAGTATTATTTACCAGGAGATAAACGACAATCTAGTATTATTTACTTTGATTTACCATGTTTCTAGCCTGATTTATCACATTACTAGCAATTATTTGAAGTGTCAGTGCAAATAAAGTGATTAACACTGACAAAATATGATTGTGTTATAATAGTTATTGCTATATAAGTGATTTTTTTAGTGTGTATTCAAGTATGAATGCAAGCACATGTTGAAATATTTCATTAATAAGTAGAATGGCCAGCAGAGGGCAGTAGAAGACCACTTATTGGCTCACTTTCACTTTAAACCAGTTTTCTGCACTAAAGCAAACCATTTTATCCATGTTAACTCAATGCATGCTTACACACACACACACACACACACACACACACACACACACACACACACACACACACACACACACACACACACACACACACACAGCATAGTTAACCATGATTTACCATGATTTATCACATTACTAGCAATTATTTGAAGTGTCAGTGCAAATAAAGTGATTAACACTGACAAAATATGATTGTGTTATAATAGTTATTGCTATATAAGTGATTTTTAGTGTGTATTCAAGTATAAATGCAAGCACATGTGGAAAATTTTAATTAATAAGTAGAATGGCCAGCAGAGGGCAGTAGAAGACCACTTATTGGCTCACTTTCACTTTAAACCTCATGATTTTGACCAGTTTTCTGCACTAAAGCAAACCAGTGTTTCCATGTTAACTCAATAATGCATACTTGCTACATATGCTACACACAATAATGCTACACACACACACACACACACACACACACACACACACACACACACACAAATGTTTCAGTGATATTGGTGTCACATTCACCTTCATCACATTCACCTTCTGTCTTCATCACATTCACCATCTGTCGTCATCACCTGCACCTGCTCCTCATCACCCTCCTCATCATCACCTGCTCCTCATCATCATAACCGTCACCTGTTGTCCTTGTCTTGATCTGTGTATTTAAGTTCCCCTCTCATCCATTATCATTGTCGGTTATTGTTTGTGCACTAGCACTCTGTTATGTTTGTTTTCATGTTGGAAAATAAAACCTTTGTTATATTTGTACCACGCACACACACACACACACACACACACACACACACACACACACACACACACACACACACACACACACACACACACACCATCATTTATCATGATTTACCATGGCTGATACCAATACCAATATGAGAAAATGACTATTTTAAACAGCAGGGGGCAGTAAAATACCACTTATTGGCTTAACATGCCATTAATTCATATCATTTTCACCTTTTTAACTGTTATAGAGGCAAATTTTGTCCGATCTGTCTGAAAATTTTCATGCTTGTTCAGGGTGATATTTCACACGTTCTGACTTGTTTTTAAGAAGGTCTGAGCATTGATTAAAGAGATATAGGCTTTCGGGGACACTTGGTAAAGGCCAGATTTTGAAGTGAACCTATTATAGCTATCCAAATGAAGTAGTTCAACTTTTTCTGACAATTATTGATCTAGTGAGTCCAGAGAATTGTATTGCACTAGTTTTGAACATTATGATATGAAAATTATATGATCAGAGATGGAAAAGACCATTTACAGCCAATACAGGCAGTTTACCATAGGAAATATATGATTTTAAAGCTTTTTAACAGTTATAGCGCCACCTATCGTCCGATCTCCATAGAATTTTTCATGCTTGTTAATGATGTTATGTCACATATGCTGACCAATTTTTGTGAAGTTCTGAGTTTTTATTTAGGATTTATAGGCTTTTTAATGTATTTTGACACGCCCATTTTATAAATGACCCTATTACAGCCATCCAAATGCAAAAGTTCAACTTTTTTTTGATAATTATTGATCTAGAGAGTCCAGAGAATTGTCCTAGACTCGTTTGGTTCCGATCGGGCAAAAAACCAGGGACTAGTTCGCAAAAGTAGGTTTTTAACATATTCGTGAATAATTAATAAACTGTTTGATTGACAGCAATGGTTCTAGAGGCAAAGTTGTTCAGCATAAGCAGATCTATCAAATGATATGCATTTTGTGATGATAAGTGTAACACCACGTGATTACAGAGCCATAAAACTCATTAGCGCCAACTAGTGGCCGATTTCTTTCAAAATTCTTACAGACCTCTAGGGCCATGAGCCGAACATGCCCATTGAGTTTCGTTCCGATCGGCCTCCGTTAACCTTGTCTAATAGGTGCTCAAACTTCATTGGCCGATGGCGGCCATGTTTTTTGAGATACGCCAATGTCCTCATACACATACATGGCACCTTGGACCAAGACACTGCATACCAATTTTCAAGTCAATCGGACTAACGGTCAGGTGGTTATAGCCTGTTTTATGTTTTTTTCATATTATAGCGCCACCATGAGGCCAATCACCGCGATTTTTTTACTGTGACCTCAACTTGAGCTCTTACATATGTGTACCGAGCTTGGTGAAAATATCTCATTTCGTTCACGAGTTATAGCCATTTTCGTATAATTAGCTCCGCCTCCTGCGAACGTTTTGATACCCCTTAGCAACCGTGGATCGAAATTTTACATTTTTTTCGATAATTATTGATCTTCAGACTCCTGTGAATATTTCTGCACTGGTTTGGTTCCGATCGGGCAAAAAACCAGGGACTAGTTCGCAAAAGTAGGTTTTGGACATAATCCAAAATGGCGGGAAAATTTGCATACCGGAAATGAAATCCTTGAGGCCTTTTTTGTTCGGCTTGACCCAAGGATTCCAAAGATATAAGACACTTGAGACTGTGACAAAGGGTTGATGAGATTTAAGCAAAAATATGCAATTTTTTTGTTTTTTGCACTGTAGCGCCACCTATTGGCCAATCTAGCTCATATTCTCTGAACCTCTCCTCGATTTTTGTACTACCTTCTGGCCAAGTTTCAAGTCTCTAGCACTTACGGTTTAGGCTGCACGATGCGTTTTACGGCAGAATAATAATAATAATAATAATTAAAGCTGCAAGCAGCATTTATCGGGGTTCAAGCATTTAAGGCCTTTAAGCACATAAGCATTTAAGACATTAAAATTTATTTAGAAATCTTTTAACCACTGAAATAATAGATGGAAAAGTCAATTTACAGCCAATACAGGCATTTTGCCATAGGAAATACATGGTTTTAAAGCTTTTTAACAGTTATAGCGCCACCTATCATCCGATGTCCATAACATTGTTCATGCTTGTTAATGATGTTATTGTACATATGCTCACCAATTTTTGTGAAGTTCTGAGTTTTCATTTAGGATTTATAGGCTTTTTAGTGTATTTTGCCACGCCCATTTTCTAAATGACCCTGTTACAGCCACCCAAATGTAAAAGTTCAACTTTTTTTTGATAATTATTGATCTAGAGAGTCCAGAGAATTGTCCTAGACTGGTTTGGTTCTGATCGGGCGAAAAACCTAGGACTAGTTCGCAAAAGTAGGTTTTTAACATATTCATGAATATTTAATGAACTGTTTGATTGACAGCAATAGTTCTTGAGGCAAAGTTGTTCAAGATGAGGAGGTCTATCAAATGATATGCATTTTGTGACAATAAGTGTAACACCACGTGATTACAGAGGGCGTAAACCTCGTTAGCGCCAACTAGTGGCCGATTTCTTTCAAAATTCTTACAGACCTCTAGGGCCATGAGTCGAATATGCCCATCGAGTTTCGTTCCGATCGGCCTCCGTTAACCTTGTCTAATAGGTGCTCAAACTTCATTGGCCGATGGCGGCCATGTTTTTCAAGATACGCCAATGTCCTCATACACATACATGGCACCTTGGACCAAGACACTGCATACCAATTTTCAAGTCAATCGGACTAACGGTCAGGTGGTTATAGCCTGTTTTATGTTTTTGTCATGTTATAGCGCCACCATGTGGCCAATCACCGCGATTTTTTTACTGTGACCTCAGATTGACCTCTTACACATGTGTACCGAGTTTGGTGAAGATACCTGATTTACTTCTGGAGTTATAGCCATTTTAGTAAAATAGGCTCCGCCTTCTTCGAACGTTTTGGCGCCCCTTAGTGACCGTGAATCGAAATTTCAACTTTTTTTCAATAATTATTGATATTCAGACTCCAGACAACATTTCTGCACTGGTTTGGTTCCGATCGGGCGAAAAACCTAGGACTAGTTCGCAAAAGTAGGTTTTGGACAAAATCCAAAATGGCGGAAAAATTTGCATACCGGAAATGAAATCCTTGAGGCCAATTTTGTTCGGCTTGACCCAAGGATTCCAATGATATAAGACACTTGAGTCTGTGACAAACGGTTAATGACATTTAAGCAAAAATGTGCAATTTTTTTGTTTTTTGCGCTGTAGCGCCACCTATTGGCCAATCTGGGTCATATTCTCTGAACCTCTCCTCGATTTTTGTACTACCTTCTGGCCAAGTTTCAAGTCTCTAGCACTTACGGTTTGGGCTGCACGATGCGTTTTAGCGGAGAAGAAAAATAATAATAATAAAAATCCTTACAATTACAATAGGGTTTCAGCATTTCATGCTTGAACCCCTAAAAATCAGCACAATTACAATAGGGTTTCAGCATTTCATGCTTGAACCCCTAATAATAATTAAAGCTGCAAGCAGCATTTATCGGGGTTCAAGCAATTAAGGCCTTTAAGACCTTTAAGCATAAAAGCATCAAAAGTTATTAAGATTTATTTAGCAAGCATGTAACTACTGACATAATAGATGAAAAAGACCATTTACCATAGGAAATATATGGTTTTAAAGCTTTTTAACAGTTATAGCGCCACCTTTGGTCCGATCTCCATAAAATTTGGCATGCTTGTTAATGATGTTATTTCACATATGTTCACCAATTTTTGTGAAGTTCTGAGTTTTTATTTATGATTTATAGGCTTTTTTATTTATTTTGCCCCGCCCATTTTATAAATGACCCTATTACAGCCATCCAAATGCAAAAGTTCAACTTTTTTTTGATAATTATTGATCTAGAGAGTCCAGAGAATTGTCCTAGACTGGTCTGGTTCCGATCGGGCGAAAAACCAGGGACTAGTTCGCAAAAGTAGGTTTTTAACATATTCATGAATATTTAATGAACTGTTTGATTGACAGCAATGGTTCTTGAGGCAAAGTTGTTCAGGATGAGGAGGTCTATCAAATGATAATGCATTTTGTGACGAAATTTGTTACACCACGTGATTACAGAGCCTTAAAACTCGTTAGCGCCAACAAGTGGCCGATTTCTTTCAAAATTCTTACAGACCTCTAGGGGCTTGAGCCAAACATGCCCACCGAGTTTCGTTCTGATCGGACTTCGTTAACCTTGTCTAATAGGTGCTCAAACTTCATTGGCCGATGGCGGCCATGTTTTTCGAGATACACCAATGTCCTCATAAACATACATGGCACCTTGGACCAAGACACTGCATACCAATTTTCAAGTCAATCGGACAAACGGTCAGGTGGTTATAGCCTGTTTTATGTTTTTTTCATGTTATAGCGCCACCTAGTGTTCAATCGTCGCGATTTTTTTACTGTGACCCCAGATTGAACTATTACACATGTGTACCGAGTTTGGTGAAGATACCTCATTTATTTCTCGAGTTATAGCCGTTTTAGTAAAATAGGCTCCTCCCACAACGTACGTTTTGGCGCCCCCTAGCGACCGTGAATTGAAATTTCAACTTTTTTTCGATAATTATTGATATTCAGGCTCCAGAGAACATTTCTGCACTGGTTTGGTTCCGATCGGACGAAAAACCTAGGACTAGTTCGCAAAAGTAGGTTTTTGACAAAATTCAAAATGGCGGAAAATTTTCCTAGGCGGAAATGAAATCGGAGATATACGTTTTGACCGTCTTGAGCCAAGGATTACAGTGATATAAGACACTTGATACTATGATAAACCGTCTAGGAGTTATGGCTGATTTCATACTTTTGCTTGCTATAGCGCCACCTATTGGCCAATCGGGGTCATACTTTGATAGGTTCTCCCCAAATTGAGGACTACCATTTGGCTGAGTTTCAAGTCTCCAGCATTTACGGTTTGGGCTGCACGATGCGTTTTAGGGGAAAATAATAATAATAATTAAAGCTGCAAGCAGCATTTATCGGGGTTCAAGCAGTTAAGGCCTTTAAGACCTTTAAGCACAAAAGCATCAAAAGTTATTAAGTTTTATTTAGCAAGTATTTAACCACTGACATATATGACTCACACGTCACAGTCAGTGTTATGGTGGGATTCACTCATTTTTCAGCGGTCTTTTGCAAACAGGAGATTTACACATGAAGGAGAAAACAATGGTGTTTGAGGCTCACGGTATGTCAGTTCCATGTCCAGAACTCTTATCATTCAACTATGCCAAGATAAATACAGTTTTCAATTGTATGGCACCTTTAAAATAGATGATTAGTAATGTAATGCTTACTTGCAGTCTGAAATGGCTTTAACAAAAGAAGAAAAATATTCTTAGATTTCTGTTCATTCTAATCATGTACAAATAAAGTAGCACAGTAAGATTACATTTATTTGAATGCATTAGTGAGTGTGTGATTGTGCTGTGTGTGCAGCTTATCAATACTAAAAGTGAAGGTGTAGTTGATATCTTTGGTGATAATATCTGTAATCATAAAAAACAAAAACAATTAAGAAATAAAGAATTAAAATTACAAATAATATTCTATTAAGATATGAGTTGCAATAACATGATTTGTAATAGTAATAATATCAATAATATATGCACAATACACACAGTTTAGACTATCAGGTCTGTGTTTTACAAAAACATTAGTATTGCAGCCAATGTGAGTCTGTGGGATTTATAAACAGACAAAATATGATTTGAAATGTTATTTTAATGATTTTATTAAGTTTAAACAATATTTCAAATGGGAAAAAAAATATGAAAAATAATATTTTAGTGGGTAGAATGAACCAATGAGTGTTCTTCTTCTGGTGGTTAAAATGTAAATGAAAACAATAATACTTAAACAATAATACTTAATACACTAACCATGCTTGAACACACACATGCACACACATTTTGTTGTAGATGTAGATATTTAAAATAAAAGATAGGTAACAAAATGATAATTGCAAATCTCCTCTGTATAACACCATTTTCAGATTTCAAATTAATCACTGAGAGGCAGAATTGTTCAAACTGAGAGCTCAGTACAAATGAAGTGATAAACTTTGACAAAACATGATTGTGTTATAATAGGTGATTTTCATGCAAGTAATTTTATATAGTCCAAAACTTAATGCAAAAGCACAGATGAAAATATTTTATTAAGTAGAATGTCCTGCAGAGGGCAGTAGAAGACCACTAATTGACTCACTTTCATTTGAAAGACTTTTTTATCCACCAGTAAAACAAAGCAGTTTCTCCATGTTCTTTCCATTAAGCATGCTTACACACACAGACACACACACAGACACAAACACATCCACACACACAAAGACAAATGTTTTCAATGTTTTTAGGATGTGATATTGTGAAAATATCTTCATCTCCTCATCCTGAACAACTTTGACTCAAGAATTACTAATGTCAATCAAACCGTTCATAATCATAATAAAAAAAAAATATATATATATACAAATATCATAATAAAATAAAAAAAACATCATAATAAAAAAAGATTGCTTCTTAAAGCATTTGTTTATTTCCCAATACTGAAAGCGAATTAAAAGATCATGCGTAATCCTGCTGCTCCCTCTAGTGGACAACAGTGGAATTACAGTCTCCATCTTACAGTTGAAGTGTTTGAATGAATGAATGGGAATTTGGTTTTTCACTTATATCTCGGGAACCAGAAGGCGAAAAATTCTGAAACTCAGAGCATAGATAGTGCTTGAGGAGTCCTGTTGAATGAGACCATCGCAGTGTTTTTGGGCGATTGGGCCCGGGAGTTATGAGGCATATTATTTTGGGGCTTTTATCTCTGGAATGCCCAGGGCAAATTACACCACATTTGAATCGATGCTAGCCAAGGACGCGCCCTTTCCAACGAGCTCTAACACAAGGTTCGGGGTGGTCTGGGTCGGGAGTTACGGGCGTTCAAAGTCGGGGTCCCGCGGATCGTGGGGGGGGGGGGGGGCGCTCCCGAGGCCCGCGACCATACGTTTCGATCAAGAGCCCGGAGACGTCCTTACCATCAAAATTTGAACGCGCAGCGACTTTCCGTTTTCGAGTTATGAGTGAATTTGTACTGGGGGGGCGTGGTCTAAATGGCGGCCTCCGTTTTTACTTTCGTTTCTGGATTCCATTCATTAATGTGACACAATTGTCAATAGTAATACTTCAATAGATGAGTTTTGACAAAATGTGATTGTAAATGTTAAAATAATGATTTTATAAAGTCTAAATATGAATTATATAGCAATATTAGGGAGTAGTATGATGAAATGACAGCAGGGGGCAGTACAATACCACTTATTGGCTTAATATGCCATGTTATATATTTTTTTACATTTTTAACTGTTATAGAGGCAAATTTTGTCCGATCTGTCTGAAATTTTTCATACTTCTTAAGAGTCACATGTTCTGACTTGTTTTTATTAAAGAGATATAGGCTTTTGGAGACACTTGGTCAAGGCTACATATTGAAGTGACACTATTATAGCCATCCAAATGAAGAAGTTATACTTTTTCTGATAATTATTGATCTAGAGAGTCCAGAGAATTGCACTGCACTGGTTTTGAACATTATTATATGAACATTATATGATTATAGAAGGAAAATACCATTTACAAGCAATACGGGCAATTTACCATATAATATATGATTTTAAAGCGTTTTAACAGTTATAGCGCCACCTATTGTCCGATCTCCATGAAATGTTGCATGCTTGTTAAGGATGTTATGTCACATATGCTCACCAATTTTTGTGAAGTTCTGAGTTTTTATTTAGGATTTATAGACTTTTTAGTGTATTTTGCCACGCCCATTTTATAAATGACCCTATTACAGCCATTCAAATGCAAAAGTTCAACGTTTTTTCGATAATTATTGATCTAGAGAGTCCAAAGAATTGTCCTAGACTGGTTTGGTTCCGATCGGGCGAAAAACCAGGGACTAGTTCGCAAAAGTAGGTTTTTAACATGTTCGCGAATATTTAATGAACGGTTTGATTGACAGCAATGGTTCTAGAGGCAAAGTTGTTCAGCATAAGGAGATCTATCAAATGATATGCATTTTGTGATGATAAGTGTAACACCACGTGATTACAGAGCCATAAAACTCATTAGCGCCAACTAGTGGCCGATTTCTTTCAAAATTCTTACAGACCTCTAGGGCCATGAGCTGAACATGCCCATTGAGTTTCGTTCCGATCGGCCTCCGTTAACCTTGTCTAATAGGTGCTCAAACTTCATTGGCCGATGGCGGCCATGTTTTTTGAGATACGCCAATGTCCTCATACACATACATGGCACCTTGGACCAAGACACTGCATACCAATTTTTAAGTCAATCGGACTAACGGTCAGGTGGTTATAGCCTGTTTTATGTTTTTTTCATTTTATAGCGCCACCATGAGGCCAATCGTCGCGATTTTTTTACTGTGACCCCAGATTGAACTCATACACATGTGTACCAAGTTTGGTGAAGATACCTCATTTACATCGGGAGTTATAGCCATTTTAGTAAAATAGGCCCCTCCCACAACGTACGTTTTGGCGCCCCTTAGCGACCGTGAATCGAAATTTCCACTTTTTTTCGATAATTATTGATATTCAGACTCCAGAGAACATTTCTGCACTGGTTTGGTTCCAATCGGGCAAAAAACCAGGGACTAGTTCGCAAAAGTAGGTTTTTGACAAAATTCAAAATGGCGGAAAATCTATCATGGCGGAAATGAAATCGGAGATAAACGTTTTGTTCGTCAGGCATCCAGCTTTCCAATGATATAAGACACTTGAGTCTACGACATACGGTCTAGGAGTTATGAACAGTTTCGCGCTTTTGGTTGCTATAGCGCCACCTATGGGCCAATCGGGGTCATAATCTCTGAACCTTTCCTCGATTTTTGTACTACCATCTGTCAAAGTTTCAAAGTTCCAGCTCTTACGGTTTGGGCTGCACGATGCGTTTTACGGCGGAATAATAATAATAATTAAAGCTGCAAGCAGCATTTATCGGGGTTCAAGCAGTTAAGGCCTTTAAGGCCTTTAAGCACAAAAGCATCAAAAGTTATTAGTTTTATTAAGCAAGCATGTAACCACTGACATAATAGATGAAAAAGACAATTTACAGCCAATACAGGCAATGTACCATAGGAAATATATGGTTTTAAAGCTTTTTAACAGTTATAGCGACACCTATGGTCCGATCTCCATAAAATTGTTTACTGTGACCTCAAATTGAACCCATACACATGTGTACTGAGTTTGGTGAAGATATCTCATTTACTTCTTGAGTTATAGCCATTTTAGTAAAATAGGCTCCTCCCACAACAATTTACCACATTCTAGTATTATTTACTATGATTCTAGCATGATTTGCCATATTCTAGCAGGATTTACCATGATATACTACATTCTAGTATGATTTACCATACATTCTAGTATGATTTACCATTGTTTACTGTGATTCTAGCATGGTTCACCATAGTTTATCATGATTTATCATAGTTTACCATGATTTACCCTGTTCTAGCAACGTTTACCATGATTTACCATGTTCTAGCATGATGTACCATGATATACCATGTTCTAGAATGATGTACCAGGATTATAGTATGATTTACCTTGATACACCACATTCTAGTATTATTTACTATGATTTACCATGTTTTTAGCGTGATTTACCATGATTTACCACATTGTTAGCAATTATGTGAAGTTAGGTTTCTGAATAAATTCTGAATAATCTGATTAATAGTTTACAAAGACTTTGTGAAGTGTTTATAGACCATTCAAATATATTTTCATAATGACATATCCCAATAGCATTGAAAAAACAACATTTGTGTGTGTGTGTGTGTGTGTGTGTGTGTGTGATCTGTCTGAAAATGTTCATGCATGTTTAGAGTGATATTTCACATGTTCTGACTTGTTTTTAAGAAGGTCTGAGCATCTTAAAAGATATAAGCTTTCGGGGACACTTGGTCAAGGCCACGTATTGAAGTGACCCTATTATAGTCATCCAAATGAAGTAGTTCAACTTTTTCTGATAATTATTGATCTAGAGAGTCCAGAGAATTGTACTGCACTAGTTTTGAACATTATGATATGAAAATTATTTGATCATAGATGAAACAGACCATTTGCAGCCAATACAGGCAATTTACCATAGGAAATATATGGTTTTAAAGCTTTTTAACAATTATAGCGCCAACTATGGTCCGATCTCCATAAAATTTGGCATGCTTGTTAAAGATGTTATGGCACATATTCCCACCAATTTTTGTGAAGTTCTGAGTTTTCATTTATGATTTATAGGCTTTTTAGTGCATTTTGCCACACCCATTTTCTTTATGACCCTATTATAGCCATGCGCAAAATGCAAAAGTTCAACTTTTTTTTGATAATTATTGATCTAGAGAGTCCATAGAATTGTCCTAGACTGGTCTGGTTCCGATCGGGCGAAAAACCTAGGACTAGTTCGCAAAAGTAGGTTTTTAACATATTCGCGAATAATTAATGAACGGTTTGATTGACAGCAATGGTTCTTGAGGCAAAGTTGTTCAGCATGAGCAGATCTATTAAATGATATGCATTTTGTGACAATAAGTGTAACACCACGTGATTACAGAGCCATAAAACTCGTTAGCGCCAACTAGTGGCCGATTTCTTTCAAAATTCTTACAGACCTCTAGGGCCATGAGTCGAACATGCCCACCGAGTTTCGTTCCGATCGGCCTCCGTTAACCTTGTCTAATAGGTGCTCAAACTTCATTGGCCGATGGCGGCCATGTTTTTTGAGATACACCAATGTCCTCATAGACATACATGGGGCCTTGGACCAAGACACTGCATGCCAATTTTCAAGTCAATCGGACTAACGGTCAGGTGGTTATAGCCTGTTTTATGTTTTTTTCATGTTATAGCGCCACCATGTGGCCAATCGCCACGATTTTTTTACTGTGACCTCAGATTGACCTCTTACATATACGTACCAAGTTTGGTGAAGATACCTCATTCATTTCTGGAGTTATAGCTGTTTTAGTACAATAGGCTCCTCCCACAACATACATTTTGGCGCCCCTTAGCGACCGTGAATCGAAATTTCGACTTTTTTTCGATAATTATTGATATTCAGACTCCAGAGAACATTTCTGCACTGGTTTGGTTCCGATCGGACGAAAAACCTAGGACTAGTTCGCAAAAGTAGGTTTATAACAAAATTCAAAATGGCGGAAAAATTTGCATACCGGAAATGAAATCGGAGATATACGTTTTGTTCTTCAAGTGTCCAGCTTTCCAATGATATAAGACACTTGAGTCTACGACATACGGTCTAGGAGTTATGAACAGTTTCGCGCTTTTGGTTGCTATAGCGCCACCTATGGGCCAATCGGGGTCATACTCTCTGAACCTCTCCTCGATTTTTGTACTACCATCTGGCAAAGTTTCAAGGTTCCAGCTCATACGGTTTGGGCTGCACGATGCGTTTTAGCGGAGAAGAAAAATAATAATAAAAATCAGTACAATTACAATAGGGTTTCAGCACTTCGTGCTTGAACCCCTAATTAAAGCTGCAAGCAGCATTTATCGGGGTTCAAGCAATTAAGGCCTTTAAGGCCTTTAAGCATAAAAGCATCAAAAGTTATTAAGATTTATTTAGCAAGCATGTAACTACTGACATAATAGATGAAAAAGACCATTTACCATAGGAAATATATGGTTTTAAAGCTTTTTAACAGTTATAGTGCCACCTTTGGTCCAATCTCCATAAAATTTTGCATGCTTGTTAAGGATGGTATGTCACATATGCTCACCAATTTTTGTGAAGTTCTGAGTTTTTGTTTAGGATTTATAGGCTTTTGATTGTATTTTGCCACGCCCATTTTATAAATGACCCTATTACAGCAATCCAAATGCAAAAGTTCAACTTTTTTTTGATAATTATTGATCTAGAGAGTCCAGAGAATTGTCCTAGACTGGTCTGGTTCCGATCGGGCGAAAAACCTAGGACTAGTTCGCAAAAGTAGGTTTTTAACATATTCATGAATATTTAATGAACTGTTTGATTGACAGCAATGGTTCTAGAGGCAAAGTTGTTCAGCATGAGCAGATCTATCATATGATATGCATTTTGTGACGATAAGTGTAACACCACGTGATTACAGAGCCATAAAACTCGTTAGCGCCAACTAGTGGCCGATTTCTTTCAAAGTTCTTACAGACCTCTAGGGGCTTGAGCCGAACATGCCCACTGAGTTTCATTCTGATCGGCCTCCGTTAACCTTGTCTAATAGGTGCTCAAACTTCATTGGCCGATAGCGGCCATGTTTTTTGAGATACACCAATGTCCTCATAGACATACATGGCACCTTGGACCAAGACACTGCATACCAATTTTCAAGTCAATCGGACTAACGGTCAGGTGGTTATAGCCTGTTTTATGTTTTTTTCATATTATAGCGCCACCATGAGGCCAATCACCGCGATTTTTTTACTGTGACCTCAACTTGAGCTCTTACATATGTGTACCGAGTTTGGTGAAAATATCTCATTTCGTTCACGAGTTATAGCCATTTTTGTATAATTAGCTCCGCCTCCTGCAAACGTTTTGATACTCCTTAGCAACCGTGGATCGAAATTTTACATTTTTTTCGATAATTATTGATCTTCAGACTCCTGTGAATATTTCTGCACTGGTTTGGTTCCGATCGGGCGAAAAACCAGGGACTAGTTCGCAAAAGTAGGTTTTGGACAAAATCCAAAATGGCGGGAAAATTTGCATACCGGAAATGAAATCCTTGAGGCCTTTTTTGTTCGGCTTGACCCAAGGATTCCAAAGATATAAGACACTTGAGTCTGTGACAAAGGGTTGATGAGATTTAAGCAAAAATATGCCATTTTTTTGTTTTTTGCACTGTAGCGCCACCTATTGGCCAATCTAGCTCATATTCTCTGAACCTCTCCTCGATTTTTGTACTACCTTCTGGCCAAGTTTCAAGTCTCTAGCACTTACGGTTTAGGCTGCACGATGCGTTTTACGGCAGAATAATAATAATAATAATAAAAATCAGCACAATTACAATAGGGTTTCAGCATTTCATGCTTGAACCCCTAATTAAAGCTGCAAGCAGCATTTATCGGGGTTCAAGCAGTTAAGGCCTTTAAGCACATAAGCATTTAAGACATTAAGTTTTATTTAGAAAGCTTTTAAACACTGAAATAATAGATGGAAAAGTCCATTTACAGCCAATACAGGCAATTTACCATAGGAAATATATAGTTTTCAAACCTTTTTAACAGTTATAGCGCCAGCTATGGTCCGATCAACATGAAATTTGGCATGCTTGTTTAGAATATTATGGCACATATGCTCACCAATTTTCGTGAAGTTCTGAGTTTTCGTTTAGAATTTATAAGCTTTTGAGTACATTTTGCCACACCCATTTTCATTATGACCCAATTATAGCCATACGAAAAATTCAAAAGTTCAACTTTTTTTCGATAATTATTGATCAGGAGAGTCCAGAGAATTTTCCTAGACTGGTCTGGTTCCGATCGGGCGAAAAACCAGGGACTAGTTCGCAAAAGTAGGTTTTTAACATATTCATGAATAATTAATGAACAGTTTGATTGACAGCAATGGTTCTTGAGGCAAAGTTGTTCAGGATGAGGAGATCTATCAAATGATATGCATATTGTGTGGATATTTGTAACACCACGTGATTACAGAGCCGTAAAACTCGTTAGCGCCAACTAGTGGCCGATTTCTTTCAAAATTCTTACAGACCTCTAGGGGCTTGAGCCGAACATGCCCACTGAGTTTCGTTCTGATTGGCCTCCGTTAACCTTGTCTAATAGGTGCTCAAACTTCATTGGCCGATGGCGGCCATGTTTTTTGAGATACACCAATGTCCTCATAGACATACATGGGGCCTTGGACCAAGACACTGCATACCAATTTTCAAGTCAATCGGACTAATGGTCAGGTGGTTATAGCCTGTTTTATCTTTTTTTCATGTTATAGCGCCACCATGTGGCCAATCGCCGCGATTTTTTTACTGTTACCTCAGATTGACCTCTTACATATACGTACCGAGTTTGGTGAAGATACCTCATTTACTTCTGGAGTTATAGCTGTTTTAGTACAATAGGCTCCTCCCACAACATACATTTTGGCGCCCCTTAGCGACCGTGAATCGAAATTTCTACTTTTTTTCGATAATTATTGATATTCAGTCTCCAGAGAACATTTCTGCACTGGTTTGGTTCCGATCGGACGAAAAACCTAGGACTAGTTCGCAAAAGTAGGTTTTTAACAAAATTCAAAATGGCGGAAAAATTTGCATACCGGAAATGAAATCGGAGATATACGTTTTGTTCTTCAAGTATCCAGCTTTCCAATGATATAAGACACTTGAGTCTACGATATACGGTCTAGGAGTTATGAACAGTTTCGCGCTTTTGGTTGCTATAGCGCCACCTATGGGCCAATCGGGGTCATACTCTCTGAACCTCTCCTCGATTTTTGTACTACCATCTGGCAAAGTTTCAAGGTTCCAGCTCTTACGGTTTGGGCTGCACGATGCGTTTTAGCGGAGAAGAAAAATAATAATAAAAATCAGTACAATTACAATAGGGTTTCAGCACTTCGTGCTTGAACCCCTAATTAAAGCTGCAAGCAGCATTTAGCGGGGTTCAAGCATTTAGGGTCTTTAAGCACATAAGGCAGTTTAGTGAGTTGTCTGAGTTTTTGTTTAGGATTTACAGGCTTTTGAGTGTTTTTTGCCATACCCATTTTCTAAATGATCCTGTTATGGCTACCCAATGGATAAAGTTAAAGTTTTTTATATAATTAATAATCTAGAGCTTCCAGAGAATTGTACTGCACTGGTATATTTCCGATCGGGCGAAAAACCTAGGACTAGTTCGCAAAAGTAGGTTTTTAACATAATCGCAAGTATTTAATGAACAAATTGATTGACAGCAGTAGTTCTTGAGGCAAAGTTGTTCAGTATGAGCAGATCTATCAAATGATATGCATCACATGATTACATAGCCGTAAAACCTGTTAGCATCAACTAGTGGCTGATTTTTCAAAATTCTTACAGACCTCTAGGGCCACGAGTCGAACATGCCCATCGAGTTTCGTTCTGATCGGCCTCCGTTAAGAGCAAACTAACAGCTTTGAATTAAAATGGTGAGGTATCCTGTTGTAAACATCAACCATGCCTGTTGACAGTTCTCTTTTGTGGGAAGGGAATGAAAAGTTCTCAAATCCGCAGCACAGCACATAACATTTATATCCATGATCTGCCATTTTCACTATTGTACTTGCTTGCTTCTTCACAATACCTGCAGATCTTCTGATGATTCGGCTGTGCAGGTCCACATTAACACTGCCTGGCCTAGAACATGGACTGGAAAATGCAAATTTGGGGGGTATAAATATTAATGATCCTGACTCCAACGTCACAGTCGGTGTTATGGTGGGATTCACTCATTTTTCAGCGGTCTTTTGCAAACAGGAGATTTACACATGAAGGAGGAAACAATGGTGTTTGAGGCTCACGGTATGTCAGTTCCATGTCCAGAACTCTTATCATTCAACTATGCCAAGATAAATACAGTTTTCAATTGTATGGCACCTTTAAAATAGATGATTAGTAATATAATGCTTACTTGGAGTCTGAAATGGCTTTAACAAAAGAAGAAAAATATTCTTAGATTTCTGTTCATTCTAATCATGTACAAATAAAGTAGCACAGTAAGATTACATTTATTTGAATGCATTAGTGAGTGTGTGATTGTGCTGTGTGTGCAGCGTGTCAATACTAAAAGTGAAGGTGTAGTTGATATCTTTGGTGATAATATCTGTAGTAATCATAAAAAAACAATTAAGAAATAAAGAATTAAAATTACAAATAATATTCTATTAAGATATGAGTTACAATAACATGATTTGCAATAGTAATAATATCAATAATATATGCACAATACACACAGATTAGACTATCAGGTCTGTGTTTTACAAAAACATTAGTATTGCAGCCAATGTGAGTCTGTGGGATTTATAAACAGACAAAATATGATTTGAAATGTTATTTTAATGATTTTATTAAGTTTAAATAATATTTCAAATGGAAAAAAAATTAAATATAATATTTTAGTGAGCAGAATGAACCAATGAGTGTTCTTCATCTGGTGGTTAAAATGTAAATGAAAACAATAATACTTAAACAATAATACTTAATACACTAACCATGCTTGAACACACACATGCACACACATTTTGTTGTAGATGGAGATATTTAAAATAAAAGATAGGTAACAAAATGATAATTGCAAATCTCCTCTGTATAACACCATTTTCAGATTTCAAATTAATCACTGAGAGGCAGAATTGTTCAAACTGAGAGCTCAGTACAAATGAAGTGATAAACTTTGACAAAACATGACTGTGTTATAATAGGTGATTTTCATGCAAGTAATTTGATATAGTCCAAAAACTAATGCAAAAGCACAGATGAAAATATTTTATTAAGTAGAATGTCCTGCAGAGGGCAGTAGAAGACCACTAATTGACTCACTTTCATTTGAAAGACTTTTTTATCCACCAGTAAAACAAAGCGGTTTCTCCATGTTCTTTCCATTAAGCATGCTTACACAGACAGACACACACACAAACACAAACACATCCACACACACACACACACACACACACACAAAGACAAATATGTTTTCAATGTTTTTAGGATGTGATATTGTGAAAATATCTTCATCTCCTCATCTTGAACAACTTTGCCTCAAGAATCACTAATGTCAATCAAACCGTTCATAATCATAATAAAAAAATAAAATATATACAAATATCATAATAAAAAAAACATCATAATAAAAAAGATTGCTTCTTAAAGCATTTGTTTATTTCCCAATACTGAAGCGAATTAAAAGATCATGCGTAATCCTGCTGCTCCCTCTAGTGGACAACAGTGGTATTATAGCTTACATTTTACAGTTGAGGTGTTTGAATTAGGGGTGTCGCAATATACCGGTATTGACGATAATCGTGATATTCAAAGCATGAAATATCGACATCGTGTTAATTTAGAGCAATACAATATACCGGTATTGGCGATATTGGCGTTTTCTAGACGCAGCGCTCGTCCGCGCCCGCGCAGCTAGAGTGAAACACTCTGTCCACACCCGAAAAAAGTAAGCTGAGCTCGCCAGTATTAACAACAGAGTTCTTCGGCTTCAAAGAAAACAGCACCTTAGAGGTGGTCGCACACCGGACGAGAAGCGCAGCGCCACGTCTTTAAAAACTCGAACACATTCTGTATGAGTGTACACACACCGGACGAGAAGCACAGCGCGGTTCTATTCGGCGTCTGTCCGCGGCGCCCAGCAACGGCTCAGGACCTTGTTCAAAATCCTGCCGCGACACAGAGCGCAGAAAAAAGTGTTCAGATCACAGACTCAGCAACTATTGTATTTAATTGTACAGTATAATCATAACATAGTACAGACATTATCTCAATTCCATAATGTCCTTAAACATAATGATATTGCTGGCCATAAACTGAGAAAGTGCGTGTCCGGTGTGCAATACCTGGAGTTGTCATAGAGGCGACGCGGATATTATTTTACTAGTCATCATGGAATGGGAAACGTGACATTAACTGTTAACAGGGGGTTTCTGTGTTCATATATTTAATAAAGGGTGATTATTAAAATTAAGAACCCCGTTTTCTTTACTCATCTTATTTTTGTATTTGTATTTGCACTTGATTTTTTTATTCAAATCTGCTATCTACATGACTTTATTGGCGCCAGTGCAACAACAGGTTTAAGAGCTTTTCAGTTCTTCAGGAAACCTTCAGACAGTGTTTGGCTTCAGTTTGAAACCAGATAAACTTCACATGCTTGTCTTCCTTCACAAAAATTTGCCATAGATTGAGTACCATCCATAGATTCTATAGATATCGCGATATATCGATATCGTGAATTATTTTGGCCACAATAACCGTGGTGTGAAAAATCTAACATCGTGACAGCCCTAGTTTGAATGAATGAATGGGAATTTGTTTTTTTACTTATATCTCAGGAACCAAAAGGCGAAAAATTCTGAAACTCAGAGCATAGATAGTGCTTGAGGAGCCCTGTTGAATGAGACCATCAAGGTGTTTTTGGGCGATTGGGGCTGGGAGTTATGACTGTTATAAGGCATATCTGTTCGGGCTATTATCTCTGGAATGCCCAGGGCAGATAACACCACATTTGAATCGAAGCTAGCCAAGGACGTGCCCTTTCCAACGAGCTCTTACACAATGTTCGGGGTGGTCTGGGTCGGGAGTAATGGCCGTTCAAAATCGGGGGTCCCGCGGGCTGGCGATGCGCGGGGGGCGCGCTCCCGAGGCCCGCGACGACACGTTTCGATCAAGAGCCCGGAGAGGTCCTCACCATCAAAATTTGAGCGCGCAACGACTTTCCGTTTTCGAGTTATGAATGAATTTGTATTCGGGGGCGTGGCTTAAATGCCGTTATACTTTCGTTTCATTTCATTCACTTACTTTCGTCCATTTCCATATCTCAGTGTAACACAATTGTCAATAGTAATACTCAATAGATGAGTTTTGACAAAATGTGATTGTAAATGTTAAAATAATGATTTTATAAAGTCTAAATATGAATTTTATAACAATATTAGGGAGTAGTATGATGAAATGACAGCAGGGGGCAGTAAAATACCACTTATTGGCTTAATATGTCATTATATTCATATAAAATCACCTTTTGAAGAAGTTAAACTTTTTTTCTGATAATTATTGATCTAGAGAGTTCAGAGAATTGTGCTGCACTGGTTTTGAACATTATGATATGAACATTATACGATAATAGATAGAAGACACCATTTACAGCAAATACAGGCAATTTACCATAGGAAATATATGGCTTTAAAGCATTTTAACAGTTATAGCGCCACCTATGCTCCGATCTCCATAAAAATGTCCATGCTTCTTTAGCATGTTATGTCACATATGCTCATCAATTTTTGTGAAGTTCTGAGTTTTCATTTAGGATTTATAGGCTTTTTAGTGTATTTTGCCACGCCCATTTTCTAAATGACCCTATTACAGCCATCCAAATGCAAAAGTTCAACTTTTTTTTGATAATTATTGATCTAGAGAGTCCAGAGAATTACCCTAGACTGGTCTGGTTCTGATCGGGCAAAAAACCAGGGACTAGTTCGCAAAAGTAGGTTTTTAACATGTTTGCGAATATTTAATGAACAGTTTGATTGACAGTAGTGGTTCTTGAGGCAAAGTTGTTCAGCATGAGCAGATCTATCAAATGATATGCATAATGTGACAATAAGTTTAACACCACGTGATTACAGAGCCATAAAACTCGTTAGCGCCAACTAGTGGCCGATTTCTTTCAAAAATCTTACATACCTCTAGGGCCATGAGTTGAACATGCCCATCGAGTTTTGTTCCGATCGGCCTCCGTTAACCTTGTCTAATAGGTGCTCAACTTCATTGGCCGATGGCGGCCATGTTTTTCGAGATACGCCAATGTCATCATAGATATACATGGCACCTTGGACCATGAGACTGCATACCAATTTGCAAGTCAATTGGACTAACGGTCAGGTGGTTATAGCCCTTTTCATGTTTTTTTCATGTTATAGCGCCACCATGAGGCCAATCGTCGCGATTTTTTTACTGTGACCCCAGATTAAACTCATACACATGTGTACCAAGCTTGGTGAAGATACCTCATTTACATCGGGAGTTATAGCCATTTTAGTAAAATAGGCCCCTCCCACAACGTACGTTTTGGCGCCCCTTAGCGACCGTGAATCGAAATTTCCACTTTTTTTCGATAATTATTGATATTCAGTCTCCAGAGAACATTTCTGCACTAGTTTGGTTCCAATCGGGCAAAAAACCAGGGACTAGTTCGCAAAAGTAGGTTTTTGACAAAATTCAAAATGGCGGAAAATCTATCATGGCGGAAATGAAATCGGAGATATACGTTTTGTTCGTCAGGCGTCTAGCTTTCCAATGATATAAGACACTTGAGTCTACGACATACGGTCTAGGAGTTATGAGCAGTTTCGCGCTTTTGGTTGTTATAGCGCCACCTATGGGCCAATCGGGGTCATAATCTCTGAACCTTTCCTCGATTTTTGTACTACCATCTGTCAAAGTTTCAAAGTTCCAGCTCTTACGGTTTGGGCTGCACGATGCGTTTTACGGCGGAATAATAATAATAATTAAAGCTGCAAGCAGCATTTATCGGGGTTCAAGCATTTAAGGCCTTTAAGCACATAAGCATTTAAGACATTTTAACCACTAAAATAATAGATGGAAAAGACCATTTAGAGCCAAAACAGGCAATTTACCAAAGGAAATATATGGTTTTCAAAGCTGTTTAACAGTTATAGCGCCACCTATCGTCCGATCTTCATGAAATTTTACATGCTTGTTTAGAATGTTATGGCACATATGCTCACCATTTTTTGTGAAGTTCTGAGTTTTCGTTTAGGATTTATAGGCTTTTGAGTGCATTTTGCCACGCCCATTTTCTTTATGACCCAATGTACCCATGCGAAAAATGCTAAAGTTCAACTTTTTTTTGATAATTATTGATCTAGAGAGTCCAGAGAATTGTCCTAGACTGGTCTGGTTCCGATCGGGCGAAAAACCTAGGACTAGTTCGCAAAAGTATGTTTTTAACATATTCATGAATATTTAATGAACTGTTTGATTGACAGCAATGGTTCTAGAGGCAAAGTTGTTCAGCATGAGCAGATCTATCATATGATATGCATTTTGTGACGATAAGTGTAACACCACGTGATTACAGAGCCATAAAACTCGTTAGCGCCAACTAGTGGCCGATTTCTTTCAAAATTCTTACAGACCTCTAGGGGCTTGAGCCGAACATGCCCACTGAGTTTCGTTCTGATCGGCCTCCGTTAACCTTGTCTAATAGGTGCTCAAACTTCATTGGCCGATAGCGGCCATGTTTTTTGAGATACACCAATGTCCTCATAGACATACATGGCACCTTGGACCAAGACACTGCATACCAATTTTCAAGTCAATCGGACTAACGGTCAGGTGGTTATAGCCTGTTTTATGTTTTTTTCATATTATAGCGCCACCATGAGGCCAATCACCGCGATTTTTTTACTGTCACCTCAACTTGAGCTCATACATATGTGTACCGAGTTTGGTGAAAATATCTCATTTCGTTCACGAGTTATAGCCATTTTCGTATAATTAGCTCCGCCTCCTGCGAACGTTTTGATACCCCTTAGCAACCGTGGATCGAAATTTTACATTTTTTTCGATAATTATTGATCTTCAGACTCCTGTGAATATTTCTGCACTGGTTTGGTTCCGATCGGGCGAAAAACCAGGGACTAGTTCGCAAAAGTAGGTTTTGGACAAAATCCAAAATGGCGGAAAAATTTGCATACCGGAAATGAAATCCTTGAGGCCTTTTTTGTTCGGCTTGACCCAAGGATTCCAAAGATATAAGACACTTGAGTCTGTGACAAAGGGTTGATGAGATTTAAGCAAAAATATGCCATTTTTTTGTTTTTTGCACTGTAGCGCCACCTATTGGCCAATCTAGCTCATATTCTCTGAACCTCTCCTCGATTTTTGTACTACCTTCTGGCCAAGTTTCAAGTCTCTAGCACTTACGGTTTAGGCTGCACGATGCGTTTTACGGCAGAATAATAATAATAATAATAAAAATCAGCACAATTACAATAGGGTTTCAGCATTTCATGCTTGAACCCCTAATAATAATAATTAAAGCTGCAAGCAGCATTTATCGGGGTTCAAGCAGTTAAGGCCTTTAAGGCCTTTAAGCACAAAAGCATCAAAAGTTATTAGTTTTATTAAGCAAGCATGTAACCACTGACATAATAGATGAAAAAGACAATTTACAGCCAATACAGGCAATGTACCATAGGAAATATATGGTTTTAAAGCTTTTTAACAGTTATAGCGACACCTATGGTCCGATCTCCATAAAATTGTTTACTGTGACCTCAAATTGAACCCATACACATGTGTACTGAGTTTGGTGAAGATATCTCATTTACTTCTTGAGTTATAGCCATTTTAGTAAAATAGGCTCCTCCCACAACAATTTACCACATTCTAGTATTATTTACTATGATTCTAGCATGATTTGCCATATTCTAGCAGGATTTACCATGATATACTACATTCTAGTATGATTTACCATACATTCTAGTATGATTTACCATTGTTTACTGTGATTCTAGCATGGTTCACCATAGTTTATCATGATTTATCATAGTTTACCATGATTTACCCTGTTCTAGCAACGTTTACCATGATTTACCATGTTCTAGCATGATGTACCATGATATACCATGTTCTAGAATGATGTACCAGGATTATAGTATGATTTACCTTGATACACCACATTCTAGTATTATTTACTATGATTTACCATGTTTTTAGCGTGATTTACCATGATTTACCACATTGTTAGCAATTATGTGAAGTTAGGTTTCTGAATAAATTCTGAATAATCTGATTAATAGTTTACAAAGACTTTGTGAAGTGTTTATAGACCATTCAAATATATTTTCATAATGACATATCCCAATAGCATTGAAAAAACAACATTTGTGTGTGTGTGTGTGTGTGTGTGTGTGTGTGATCTGTCTGAAAATGTTCATGCATGTTTAGAGTGATATTTCACATGTTCTGACTTGTTTTTAAGAAGGTCTGAGCATCTTAAAAGATATAAGCTTTCGGGGACACTTGGTCAAGGCCACGTATTGAAGTGACCCTATTATAGTCATCCAAATGAAGTAGTTCAACTTTTTCTGATAATTATTGATCTAGAGAGTCCAGAGAATTGTACTGCACTAGTTTTGAACATTATGATATGAAAATTATTTGATCATAGATGAAACAGACCATTTGCAGCCAATACAGGCAATTTACCATAGGAAATATATGGTTTTAAAGCTTTTTAACAATTATAGCGCCAACTATGGTCCGATCTCCATAAAATTTGGCATGCTTGTTAAAGATGTTATGGCACATATTCCCACCAATTTTTGTGAAGTTCTGAGTTTTCATTTATGATTTATAGGCTTTTTAGTGCATTTTGCCACACCCATTTTCTTTATGACCCTATTATAGCCATGCGCAAAATGCAAAAGTTCAACTTTTTTTTGATAATTATTGATCTAGAGAGTCCATAGAATTGTCCTAGACTGGTCTGGTTCCGATCGGGCGAAAAACCTAGGACTAGTTCGCAAAAGTAGGTTTTTAACATATTCGCGAATAATTAATGAACGGTTTGATTGACAGCAATGGTTCTTGAGGCAAAGTTGTTCAGCATGAGCAGATCTATTAAATGATATGCATTTTGTGACAATAAGTGTAACACCACGTGATTACAGAGCCATAAAACTCGTTAGCGCCAACTAGTGGCCGATTTCTTTCAAAATTCTTACAGACCTCTAGGGCCATGAGTCGAACATGCCCACCGAGTTTCGTTCCGATCGGCCTCCGTTAACCTTGTCTAATAGGTGCTCAAACTTCATTGGCCGATGGCGGCCATGTTTTTTGAGATACACCAATGTCCTCATAGACATACATGGGGCCTTGGACCAAGACACTGCATGCCAATTTTCAAGTCAATCGGACTAACGGTCAGGTGGTTATAGCCTGTTTTATGTTTTTTTCATGTTATAGCGCCACCATGTGGCCAATCGCCACGATTTTTTTACTGTGACCTCAGATTGACCTCTTACATATACGTACCAAGTTTGGTGAAGATACCTCATTCATTTCTGGAGTTATAGCTGTTTTAGTACAATAGGCTCCTCCCACAACATACATTTTGGCGCCCCTTAGCGACCGTGAATCGAAATTTCGACTTTTTTTCGATAATTATTGATATTCAGACTCCAGAGAACATTTCTGCACTGGTTTGGTTCCGATCGGACGAAAAACCTAGGACTAGTTCGCAAAAGTAGGTTTATAACAAAATTCAAAATGGCGGAAAAATTTGCATACCGGAAATGAAATCGGAGATATACGTTTTGTTCTTCAAGTGTCCAGCTTTCCAATGATATAAGACACTTGAGTCTACGACATACGGTCTAGGAGTTATGAACAGTTTCGCGCTTATGGTTGCTATAGCGCCACCTATGGGCCAATCGGGGTCATACTCTCTGAACCTCTCCTCGATTTTTGTACTACCATCTGGCAAAGTTTCAAGGTTCCAGCTCATACGGTTTGGGCTGCACGATGCGTTTTAGCGGAGAAGAAAAATAATAATAATTAAAGCTGCAAGCAGCATTTATCGGGGTTCAAGCAGTTAAGGCCTTTAAGGCCTTTAAGCACAAAAGCATCAAAAGTTATTAGTTTTATTAAGCAAGCATGTAACCACTGACATAATAGATGAAAAAGACAATTTACAGCCAATACAGGCAATGTACCATAGGAAATATATGGTTTTAAAGCTTTTTAACAGTTATAGCGACACCTATGGTCCGATCTCCATAAAATTGTTTACTGTGACCTCAAATTGAACCCATACACATGTGTACTGAGTTTGGTGAAGATATCTCATTTACTTCTTGAGTTATAGCCATTTTAGTAAAATAGGCTCCTCCCACAACAATTTACCACATTCTAGTATTATTTACTATGATTCTAGCATGATTTGCCATATTCTAGCAGGATTTACCATGATATACTACATTCTAGTATGATTTACCATACATTCTAGTATGATTTACCATTGTTTACTGTGATTCTAGCATGGTTCACCATAGTTTATCATGATTTATCATAGTTTACCATGATTTACCCTGTTCTAGCAACGTTTACCATGATTTACCATGTTCTAGCATGATGTACCATGATATACCATGTTCTAGAATGATGTACCAGGATTATAGTATGATTTACCTTGATACACCACATTCTAGTATTATTTACTATGATTTACCATGTTTTTAGCGTGATTTACCATGATTTACCACATTGTTAGCAATTATGTGAAGTTAGGTTTCTGAATAAATTCTGAATAATCTGATTAATAGTTTACAAAGACTTTGTGAAGTGTTTATAGACCATTCAAATATATTTTCATAATGACATATCCCAATAGCATTGAAAAAACAACATTTGTGTGTGTGTGTGTGTGTGTGTGTGTGATCTGTCTGAAAATGTTCATGCATGTTTAGAGTGATATTTCACATGTTCTGACTTGTTTTTAAGAAGGTCTGAGCATCTTAAAAGATATAAGCTTTCGGGGACACTTGGTCAAGGCCACGTATTGAAGTGACCCTATTATAGTCATCCAAATGAAGTAGTTCAACTTTTTCTGATAATTATTGATCTAGAGAGTCCAGAGAATTGTACTGCACTAGTTTTGAACATTATGATATGAAAATTATTTGATCATAGATGAAACAGACCATTTGCAGCCAATACAGGCAATTTACCATAGGAAATATATGGTTTTAAAGCTTTTTAACAATTATAGCGCCAACTATGGTCCGATCTCCATAAAATTTGGCATGCTTGTTAAAGATGTTATGGCACATATTCCCACCAATTTTTGTGAAGTTCTGAGTTTTCATTTATGATTTATAGGCTTTTTAGTGCATTTTGCCACACCCATTTTCTTTATGACCCTATTATAGCCATGCGCAAAATGCAAAAGTTCAACTTTTTTTTGATAATTATTGATCTAGAGAGTCCATAGAATTGTCCTAGACTGGTCTGGTTCCGATCGGGCGAAAAACCTAGGACTAGTTCGCAAAAGTAGGTTTTTAACATATTCGCGAATAATTAATGAACGGTTTGATTGACAGCAATGGTTCTTGAGGCAAAGTTGTTCAGCATGAGCAGATCTATTAAATGATATGCATTTTGTGACAATAAGTGTAACACCACGTGATTACAGAGCCATAAAACTCGTTAGCGCCAACTAGTGGCCGATTTCTTTCAAAATTCTTACAGACCTCTAGGGCCATGAGTCGAACATGCCCACCGAGTTTCGTTCCGATCGGCCTCCGTTAACCTTGTCTAATAGGTGCTCAAACTTCATTGGCCGATGGCGGCCATGTTTTTTGAGATACACCAATGTCCTCATAGACATACATGGGGCCTTGGACCAAGACACTGCATGCCAATTTTCAAGTCAATCGGACTAACGGTCAGGTGGTTATAGCCTGTTTTATGTTTTTTTCATGTTATAGCGCCACCATGTGGCCAATCGCCACGATTTTTTTACTGTGACCTCAGATTGACCTCTTACATATACGTACCAAGTTTGGTGAAGATACCTCATTCATTTCTGGAGTTATAGCTGTTTTAGTACAATAGGCTCCTCCCACAACATACATTTTGGCGCCCCTTAGCGACCGTGAATCGAAATTTCGACTTTTTTTCGATAATTATTGATATTCAGACTCCAGAGAACATTTCTGCACTGGTTTGGTTCCGATCGGACGAAAAACCTAGGACTAGTTCGCAAAAGTAGGTTTATAACAAAATTCAAAATGGCGGAAAAATTTGCATACCGGAAATGAAATCGGAGATATACGTTTTGTTCTTCAAGTGTCCAGCTTTCCAATGATATAAGACACTTGAGTCTACGACATACGGTCTAGGAGTTATGAACAGTTTCGCGCTTTTGGTTGCTATAGCGCCACCTATGGGCCAATCGGGGTCATACTCTCTGAACCTCTCCTCGATTTTTGTACTACCATCTGGCAAAGTTTCAAGGTTCCAGCTCATACGGTTTGGGCTGCACGATGCGTTTTAGCGGAGAAGAAAAATAATAATAAAAATCAGTACAATTACAATAGGGTTTCAGCACTTCGTGCTTGAACCCCTAAAAATCAGTACAATTACAATAGGGTTTCAGCACTTCGTGCTTGAACCCCTAATTAAAGCTGCAAGCAGCATTTATCGGGGTTCAAGCATTTAAGGCCTTTAAGCACATAAGCATTTAAGACATTAAAATTTATTTAGAAATCTTTTAACCACTGAAATAATAGATGGAAAAGTCAATTTACAGCCAATACAGGCATTTTACCATAGGAAATACATGGTTTTAAAGCTTTTTAACAGTTATAGCGCCACCTATCATCCGATGTCCATAACATTGTTCATGCTTGTTAATGATGTTATTGTACATATGCTCACCAATTTTTGTGAAGTTCTGAGTTTTCATTTAGGATTTATAGGCTTTTTAGTGTATTTTGCCACGCCCATTTTCTAAATGACCCTGTTACAGCCACCCAAATGTAAAAGTTCAACTTTTTTTTGATAATTATTGATCTAGAGAGTCCAGAGAATTGTCCTAGACTGGTTTGGTTCTGATCGGGCGAAAAACCTAGGACTAGTTCGCAAAAGTAGGTTTTTAACATATTCATGAATATTTAATGAACTGTTTGATTGACAGCAATAGTTCTTGAGGCAAAGTTGTTCAAGATGAGGAGGTCTATCAAATGATTTGCATTTTGTGACAATAAGTGTAACACCACGTGATTACAGAGCCATAAAACTCGTTAGCGCCAACTAGTGGCCGATTTCTTTCAAAATTCTTACAGACCTCTAGGGCCATGAGTCGAATATGCCCATCGAGTTTCGTTCCGATTGGCCTCCGTTAACCTTGTCTAATAGGTGCTCAAACTTCATTGGCCGATGGCGGCCATGTTTTTCAAGATACGCCAATGTCCTCATACACATACATGGCACCTTGGACCAAGACACTGCATACCAATTTTCAAGTCAATCGGACTAACGGTCAGGTGGTTATAGCCTGTTTTATGTTTTTGTCATGTTATAGCGCCACCATGTGGCCAATCGCCGCGATTTTTTTACTGTGACCTCAGATTGACCTCTTACACATGTGTACCGAGTTTGGTGAAGATACCTGATTTACTTCTGGAGTTATAGCCATTTTAGTAAAATAGGCTCCGCCTTCTTCGAACGTTTTGGCGCCCCTTAGTGACCGTGAATCGAAATTTCAACTTTTTTTCAATAATTATTGATATTCAGACTCCAGACAACATTTCTGCACTGGTTTGGTTCCGATCGGGCGAAAAACCTAGGACTAGTTCGCAAAAGTAGGTTTTGGACAAAATCCAAAATGGCGGAAAAATTTGCATACCGGAAATGAAATCCTTGAGGCCAATTTTGTTCGGCTTGACCCAAGGATTCCAATGATATAAGACACTTGAGTCTGTGACAAACGGTTAATGAGATTTAAGCAAAAATGTGAAATTTTTTTGTTTTTTGCGCTGTAGCGCCACCTATTGGCCAATCTGGGTCATATTCTCTGAACCTCTCCTCGATTTTTGTACTACCTTCTGGCCAAGTTTCAAGTCTCTAGCACTTACGGTTTGGGCTGCACGATGCGTTTTAGCGGAGAAGAAAAATAATAATAATAATTAAAGCTGCAAGCAGCATTTAGCGGGGTTCAAGCATTTAGGGTCTTTGAGCACATAAGGCAGTTTAGTGAGTTGTCTGAGTTTTTGTTTTGGATTTACAGGCTTTTGAGTGTTTTTTGCCATACCCATTTTTTAAATGATCCTGTTATGGCTACCCAATGGGTAAAGTTAAAGTTTTTTTTATATAATTAATAATCTAGAGCTTCTAGAGAATTGTACTGCACTGGTATATTTCCGATCGGGCGAAAAACCTAAGTAAGTATTTAATGAACAAATTGATTGACAGCAGTAGTTCTTGAGGCAAAGTTGTTCAGTATGAGGAGATCTATCAAATGATATGCATCACGTGATTACATAGTCGTGAAACCTGTTAGCGTCAACTAGTGGCTGATTTTTGAAAATTCTTACAGACCTCTAGGGCCACGAGTCGAACATGCCCCCACCGAGTTTCGTTCTGATCGGCCTCCGTTAAGAGCAAACTAACAGCTTTGAATTAAAATGGTGAGGTATCCTGTTGTAAACATCAACCATGCCTGTTGACAGTTCTCTTTTGTGGGAAGGGAATGAAAAGTTCTCAAATCCGCAGCACAGCCTCAGACATAACATTTATATCCATGATCTGCCATTTTCACTATTGTCCTTGCTTGCTGCTTCACAATACCTGCAGATCTTCTGATGATTCGGCTGTGCAGGTCCACATTAACACTGCCTGGCCTAGAATATGGACTGGAAAATGCTAATTTGGGGGGTATAAATATTAATGATCCTGACTCCAACGTCACAGTCGGTGTTATGGTGGGATTCACTCATTTTTCAGCGGTCTTTTGCAAACAGGAGATTTACACATGTCCATGTTCCATGTCCAAAACTCTTATCATTCAACTATGCCAAGATAAATACAGTTTTCAATTGTATGGCACCTTTAAAATAGATGATTAGTAATATAATGCTTACTTGGAGTCTGAAATGGCTTTAACAAAAGAAGAAAAATAGTCTTAGATTTCTGTTCATTCTAATCATGTACAAATAAAGTAGCACAGTAAGATTACATTTATTTGAATGCATTAGTGAGTGTGTGATTGTGCTGTGTGTGCAGCGTGTCAATACTAAAAGTGAAGGTGTAGTTGATATCTTTGGTGATAATATCTGTAGTAATCATAAAAAAACAATTAAGAAATAAAGAATTAAAATTACAAATAATATTCTATTAAGATATGAGTTACAATAACATGATTTGCAATAGTAATAATATCAATAATATATGCACAATACACACAGATTAGACTATCAGGTCTGTGTTTTACAAAAACATTAGTATTGCAGCCAATGTGAGTCTGTGGGATTTATAAACAGACAAAATATGATTTGAAATGTTATTTTAATGATTTTATTAAGTTTAAACAATATTTCAAATGGAAAAAAAATGAAAAATAATAATTTTAGTGAGCAGAATGAACCAATGAGTGTTCTTCTTCTGGTGGTTAAAATGTAAATGAAAACAATAATACTTAAACAATAATACTTAATACACTAACCATGCTTGAACACACACATGCACACACATTTTGTTGTAGATGTAGATATTTAAAATAAAAGATAGGTAACAAAATGATAATTGCAAATCTCCTCTGTATAACACCATTTTCAGATTTCAAATTAATCACTGAGAGGCAGAATTGTTCAAACTGAGAGCTCAGTAAAAATGAAGTGATAAACTTTGACAAAACATGACTGTGTTATAATAGGTGATTTTCATGCAAGTAATTTTATATAGTCCAAAAACTAATGCAAAAGCACAGATGAAAATATTTTATTAAGTAGAATGTCCTGCAGAGGGCAGTAGAAGACCACTAATTGACTCACTTTCATTTGAAAGACTTTTTTTTTCCACCAGTAAAACAAAGCAGTTTCTCCATGTTCTTTCCATTAAGCATGCTTACACACACAGACACACACACAAACACAAACACATCCACACACATACACACAAAGACAAATATGTTTTCAATGTTTTTAGGATGTGATATTGTGAAAATATCTTCATCTCCTCATCTTGAACAACTTTGCCTCAAGAATCACTAATGTCAATCAAACCGTTCATAATCATAATAAAAAAATAAAATATATACAAATATCATAATAAAAAAAAAAACATCATAATAAAAAAGATTGCTTCTTAAAGCATTTGTTTATTTCCCAATACTGAAGCGAATTAAAAGATCATGCGTAATCCTGCTGCTCCCTCTAGTGGACAACAGTGGTATTATAGCTTACATTTTACAGTTGAAGTGTTTGAATGAATGAATGGGAATTTGTTTTTTTACTTATATCTCAGAAACCAAAAGGCGAAAAATTCTGAAACTCAGAGCATAGATAGTGCTTGAGGAGCCCTGTTGAATGAGACCATCAAGGTGTTTTTGGGCGATTGGGGCTGGGAGTTATGACTGTTATAAGGCATATCTGTTCGGGCTATTATCTCTGGAATGCCCAGGGCAAATAACACCACATTTGAATCGAAGCTAGCCAAGGACGCGCCCTTTCCAACGAGCTCTCACACAATGTTCGGGGTGGTCTGGGTCGGGAGTAATGGCCGTTCAAAATCGGGGGTCCCGCGGATTCGCGACGCGCGGGGGGCGCGCTCCCGAGGCCCGCGACGACACGTTTCGATCAAGAGCCCGGAGAGGTCCTCACCATCAAAATTTGAGCGCGCAACGACTTTCCGTTTTCGAGTTATGAATGAATTTGTATTCGGGGGCGTGGCTTAAATGCCGTTACTTTCGTTTCATTTCATTCATTTACTTTCGTCCATTTCCATATCTCAGTGTAACACAATTGTCAATAGTAATACTCAATAGATGAGTTTTGACAAAATGTGATTGTAAATGTTAAAATAATGATTTTATAAAGTCTAAATATGAATTTTATAACAATATTAGGGAGTAGTATGATGAAATGACAGCAGGGGGCAGTAAAATACCACTTATTGGCTTAATATGTCATTATATTCATATAAAATCACCTTTTGAAGAAGTTAAACTTTTTTTCTGATAATTATTGATCTAGAGAGATCAGAGAATTGTGCTGCACTGGTTTTGAACATTATGATATGAACATTATATGATGATAGAAGACACCATTTACAGCAAATACAGGCAATTTACCATAGGAAATATATGGTTTTAAAGCGTTTTAAAAGTTATAGCGCCAACTATGGTCCGATCTCCATAAAATTTCCCATGCTTCTTTAGCAGGTTATGACACATATGCTCATCAATTTTTGTGAAGTTCTGAGTTTTCGTTTAGGATTTATAGGCTTTTGAGTGCATTTTACCAGGCCCCTTTTCTAAATGACCCTATTACAGCCATACTCATGCAAAAGTTAAACTTTTTTTTGATAATTATTGATCTAGAGAGTCCAGAGAATTGTCCTAGACTGGTGTGGTTCCGATCGGGCGAAAAACCAGGGACTAGTTCGCAAAAGTAGGTTTTTAACATATTCATGAATATTTAATGAACGGTTTGATTGACAGCAATGGTTCTAGAGGCAAAGTTGTTCAGGATGAGCAGATCTATCAAATGATATGCATTTTGTGACGATAAGTGTAACACCACGTGATTACAGAGCCATAAAACTCGTTAGCGCCAACTAGTGGCCGATTTCTTTCAAAATTCTTACAGACCTTTAGGGCCATGAGTCGAACATGCTCATCGAGTTTCGTTCCGATCGGCCTCCGTTAACCTTGTCTAATAGGTGCTCAAATTTCATTGGCCGATGGCGGCCATGTTTTTCAAGATACACCAATGTCCTCATAGATATACATGGCACCTTGGACCAAGACACTGCATACCAATTTTCAAGTCAATCGGACTAACGGTCAGGTGGTTATAGCCTGTTTTATGTTTTTGTCATGTTATAGCGCCACCATGTGGCCAATCGCCGCGTTTTTTTTACTGTGACCTCAGATTGACCTCTTACACATGTTTACCGAGTTTGGTGAAGATACCTCATTTACTTCTGGAGTTATAGCCATTTTAGTAAAATAGGCGCCGCCTTCTTCGAACGTTTTGGCGCCCCTTAGTGACCGTGAATCGAAATTTCAACTTTTTTTCGATAATTATTGATAATCAGACTCCAGACAACATTTCTGCACTGGTTTGGTTCCGATCGGGCGAAAAACCTAGGACTAGTTCACAAAAGTAGGTTTTGGACAAAATCCAAAATGGCGGAAAAATTTGCATACCGGAAATGAAATCCTTGAGGCCTTTTTTGTTCGGCTTGACCCAAGGATTCCAATGATATAAGACACTTGAGTCTGTGACAAACGGTTAATGAGATTTAAGCAAAAATGTGCAATTTTTTTGTTTTTTGCGCTGTAGCGCCACCTATTGGCCAATCTGGGTCATATTCTCTGAACCTCTCCTCGATTTTTGTACTACCTTCTGGCCAAGTTTCAAGTCTCTAGCCCTTACGGTTTGGGCTGCACGATGCGTTTTAGCGGAGAAGAAAAATAATAATAATAAAAATCCTTACAATTACAATAGGGTTTCAGCATTTCATGCTTGAACCCCTAATAATAAAAATCAGCACAATTACAATAGGGTTTCAGCACTTCGTGCTTGAACCCCTAATCAGTACAATTACAATAGGGTTTCAGCACTTCGTGCTTGAACCCCTAATAAGAAGAGACGTTTTGGACAGTTATAGCGCCACCTATTGTCCGATCTTCACGAAACTTGGCATGCTTCTTCACCATGTTCTGACACATATGCTCATCGATTTTTGTGAAGTTTGGGGTTTTCCCTTAGGTTGTATAGGCTTTTGAGTGTTTTTATGTCCCACCCCTTTCCTAAATGACCCTGTTACAGCCAGGCCAATGCAAAAGTTCAACTTTTTTTCAATAATTATTGATCTAGAGAGTCCAGAGAATTGTCCTAGACTGGTCTGGTTCCGATTGGGTCAAAAACCAGGGACTAGTTGGCCAAAGTAGGTTTTGGACAAATTTGCCCATAACAATTTTTTTTTTTGCTCGTAGGGGAATTTGGAGATAGCCATTTTGTCCGTCTGGAGCCAGGGATCACAGTGATGCTAAAATTGAGATTCTAGGACAAACTGTCTAGGAGTTATGAGCAATTTAGTAAATGTGGTCATTATAGCTCCACCTATGGGCCAATCTGGGCCATACTTTGATAGGTTCTCCCCAAATTGAGGACTACCATCTGGCAAAGTTTCAAGGTTCCAGGTCTTACGGTTTGGGCTGCACGATGCGTTTTAGCGGAGAAGAAAAATAATAATAAAAATCAGTACAATTACAATAGGGTTTCAGCACTTCGTGCTTGAACCCCTAATAAGAAGAGACGTTTTGGACAGTTATAGCGCCACCTATTGTCCGATCTTCACGAAACTTGGCATGCTTCTTCACCATGTTCTGACACATATGCTCATCGATTTTTGTGAAGTTTGGGGTTTTCCCTTAGGTTGTATAGGCTTTTGAGTGTTTTTATGTCCCACCCCTTTCCTAAATGACCCTGTTACAGCCAGGCCAATGCAAAAGTTCAACTTTTTTTCAATAATTATTGATCTAGAGAGTCCAGAGAATTGTCCTAGACTGGTCTGGTTCCGATTGGGTCAAAAACCAGGGACTAGTTGGCCAAAGTAGGTTTTGGACAAATTTGCCCATAACAATTTTTTTTTTGCTCGTAGGGGAATTTGGAGATAGCCATTTTGTCCGTCTGGAGCCAGGGATCACAGTGATGCTAAAATTGAGATTCTAGGACAAACTGTCTAGGAGTTATGAGCAATTTAGTAAATGTGGTCATTATAGCTCCACCTATGGGCCAATCTGGGCCATACTTTGATAGGTTCTCCCCAAATTGAGGACTACCATCTGGCAAAGTTTCAAGGTTCCAGGTCTTACGGTTTGGGCTGCACGATGCGTTTTAGCGGAGAAGAAAAATAATAATAAAAATCAGTACAATTACAATAGGGTTTCAGCACTTCGTGCTTGAACCCCTAATAAGAAGAGACGTTTTGGACAGTTATAGCGCCACCTATTGTCCGATCTTCACGAAACTTGGCATGCTTCTTCACCATGTTCTGACACATATGCTCATCGATTTTTGTGAAGTTTGGGGTTTTCCCTTAGGTTGTATAGGCTTTTGAGTGTTTTTATGTCCCACCCCTTTCCTAAATGACCCTGTTACAGCCAGGCCAATGCAAAAGTTCAACTTTTTTTCAATAATTATTGATCTAGAGAGTCCAGAGAATTGTCCTAGACTGGTCTGGTTCCGATTGGGTCAAAAACCAGGGACTAGTTGGCCAAAGTAGGTTTTGGACAAATTTGCCCATAACAATTTTTTTTTTGCTCGTAGGGGAATTTGGAGATAGCCATTTTGTCCGTCTGGAGCCAGGGATCACAGTGATGCTAAAATTGAGATTCTAGGACAAACTGTCTAGGAGTTATGAGCAATTTAGTAAATGTGGTCATTATAGCTCCACCTATGGGCCAATCTGGGCCATACTTTGATAGGTTCTCCCCAAATTGAGGACTACCATCTGGCAAAGTTTCAAGGTTCCAGGTCTTACGGTTTGGGCTGCACGATGCGTTTTAGCGGAGAAGAAAAATAATAATAAAAATCAGTACAATTACAATAGGGTTTCAGCACTTCGTGCTTGAACCCCTAATAAGAAGAGACGTTTTGGACAGTTATAGCGCCACCTATTGTCCGATCTTCACGAAACTTGGCATGCTTCTTCACCATGTTCTGACACATATGCTCATCGATTTTTGTGAAGTTTGGGGTTTTCCCTTAGGTTGTATAGGCTTTTGAGTGTTTTTATGTCCCACCCCTTTCCTAAATGACCCTGTTACAGCCAGGCCAATGCAAAAGTTCAACTTTTTTTCAATAATTATTGATCTAGAGAGTCCAGAGAATTGTCCTAGACTGGTCTGGTTCCGATTGGGTCAAAAACCAGGGACTAGTTGGCCAAAGTAGGTTTTGGACAAATTTGCCCATAACAATTTTTTTTTTGCTCGTAGGGGAATTTGGAGATAGCCATTTTGTCCGTCTGGAGCCAGGGATCACAGTGATGCTAAAATTGAGATTCTAGGACAAACTGTCTAGGAGTTATGAGCAATTTAGTAAATGTGGTCATTATAGCTCCACCTATGGGCCAATCTGGGCCATACTTTGATAGGTTCTCCCCAAATTGAGGACTACCATCTGGCAAAGTTTCAAGGTTCCAGGTCTTACGGTTTGGGCTGCACGATGCGTTTTAGCGGAGAAGAAAAATAATAATAAAAATCAGTACAATTACAATAGGGTTTCAGCACTTCGTGCTTGAACCCCTAATAAGAAGAGACGTTTTGGACAGTTATAGCGCCACCTATTGTCCGATCTTCACGAAACTTGGCATGCTTCTTCACCATGTTCTGACACATATGCTCATCGATTTTTGTGAAGTTTGGGGTTTTCCCTTAGGTTGTATAGGCTTTTGAGTGTTTTTATGTCCCACCCCTTTCCTAAATGACCCTGTTACAGCCAGGCCAATGCAAAAGTTCAACTTTTTTTCAATAATTATTGATCTAGAGAGTCCAGAGAATTGTCCTAGACTGGTCTGGTTCCGATTGGGTCAAAAACCAGGGACTAGTTGGCCAAAGTAGGTTTTGGACAAATTTGCCCATAACAATTTTTTTTTTGCTCGTAGGGGAATTTGGAGATAGCCATTTTGTCCGTCTGGAGCCAGGGATCACAGTGATGCTAAAATTGAGATTCTAGGACAAACTGTCTAGGAGTTATGAGCAATTTAGTAAATGTGGTCATTATAGCTCCACCTATGGGCCAATCTGGGCCATACTTTGATAGGTTCTCCCCAAATTGAGGACTACCATCTGGCAAAGTTTCAAGGTTCCAGGTCTTACGGTTTGGGCTGCACGATGCGTTTTAGCGGAGAAGAAAAATAATAATAAAAATCAGTACAATTACAATAGGGTTTCAGCACTTCGTGCTTGAACCCCTAATAAGAAGAGACGTTTTGGACAGTTATAGCGCCACCTATTGTCCGATCTTCACGAAACTTGGCATGCTTCTTCACCATGTTCTGACACATATGCTCATCGATTTTTGTGAAGTTTGGGGTTTTCCCTTAGGTTGTATAGGCTTTTGAGTGTTTTTATGTCCCACCCCTTTCCTAAATGACCCTGTTACAGCCAGGCCAATGCAAAAGTTCAACTTTTTTTCAATAATTATTGATCTAGAGAGTCCAGAGAATTGTCCTAGACTGGTCTGGTTCCGATTGGGTCAAAAACCAGGGACTAGTTGGCCAAAGTAGGTTTTGGACAAATTTGCCCATAACAATTTTTTTTTTGCTCGTAGGGGAATTTGGAGATAGCCATTTTGTCCGTCTGGAGCCAGGGATCACAGTGATGCTAAAATTGAGATTCTAGGACAAACTGTCTAGGAGTTATGAGCAATTTAGTAAATGTGGTCATTATAGCTCCACCTATGGGCCAATCTGGGCCATACTTTGATAGGTTCTCCCCAAATTGAGGACTACCATCTGGCAAAGTTTCAAGGTTCCAGGTCTTACGGTTTGGGCTGCACGATGCGTTTTAGCGGAGAAGAAAAATAATAATAAAAATCAGTACAATTACAATAGGGTTTCAGCACTTCGTGCTTGAACCCCTAATAAGAAGAGACGTTTTGGACAGTTATAGCGCCACCTATTGTCCGATCTTCACGAAACTTGGCATGCTTCTTCACCATGTTCTGACACATATGCTCATCGATTTTTGTGAAGTTTGGGGTTTTCCCTTAGGTTGTATAGGCTTTTGAGTGTTTTTATGTCCCACCCCTTTCCTAAATGACCCTGTTACAGCCAGGCCAATGCAAAAGTTCAACTTTTTTTCAATAATTATTGATCTAGAGAGTCCAGAGAATTGTCCTAGACTGGTCTGGTTCCGATTGGGTCAAAAACCAGGGACTAGTTGGCCAAAGTAGGTTTTGGACAAATTTGCCCATAACAATTTTTTTTTTTGCTCGTAGGGGAATTTGGAGATAGCCATTTTGTCCGTCTGGAGCCAGGGATCACAGTGATGCTAAAATTGAGATTCTAGGACAAACTGTCTAGGAGTTATGAGCAATTTAGTAAATGTGGTCATTATAGCTCCACCTATGGGCCAATCTGGGCCATACTTTGATAGGTTCTCCCCAAATTGAGGACTACCATCTGGCAAAGTTTCAAGGTTCCAGGTCTTACGGTTTGGGCTGCACGATGCGTTTTAGCGGAGAAGAAAAATAATAATAAAAATCAGTACAATTACAATAGGGTTTCAGCACTTCGTGCTTGAACCCCTAATAAGAAGAGACGTTTTGGACAGTTATAGCGCCACCTATTGTCCGATCTTCACGAAACTTGGCATGCTTCTTCACCATGTTCTGACACATATGCTCATCGATTTTTGTGAAGTTTGGGGTTTTCCCTTAGGTTGTATAGGCTTTTGAGTGTTTTTATGTCCCACCCCTTTCCTAAATGACCCTGTTACAGCCAGGCCAATGCAAAAGTTCAACTTTTTTTCAATAATTATTGATCTAGAGAGTCCAGAGAATTGTCCTAGACTGGTCTGGTTCCGATTGGGTCAAAAACCAGGGACTAGTTGGCCAAAGTAGGTTTTGGACAAATTTGCCCATAACAATTTTTTTTTTGCTCGTAGGGGAATTTGGAGATAGCCATTTTGTCCGTCTGGAGCCAGGGATCACAGTGATGCTAAAATTGAGATTCTAGGACAAACTGTCTAGGAGTTATGAGCAATTTAGTAAATGTGGTCATTATAGCTCCACCTATGGGCCAATCTGGGCCATACTTTGATAGGTTCTCCCCAAATTGAGGACTACCATCTGGCAAAGTTTCAAGGTTCCAGGTCTTACGGTTTGGGCTGCACGATGCGTTTTAGCGGAGAAGAAAAATAATAATAAAAATCAGTACAATTACAATAGGGTTTCAGCACTTCGTGCTTGAACCCCTAAAAATCCTTACAATTACAATAGGGTTTCAGCATTTCATGCTTGAACCCCTAATAATAATAATAAAAATCAGTACAATTACAATAGGGTTTCAGCACTTCGTGCTTGAACCCCTAATAATTAAAGCTGCAAGCAGCATTTAGCGGGGTTCAAGCATTTAGGGTCTTTAAGCACATAAGGCAGTTTAGTGAGTTGTCTGAGTTTTTGTTTAGGATTTACAGGCTTTTGAGTGTTTTTTGCCATACCCATTTTCTAAATGATCCTGTTATGGCTACCCAATGGGTAAAGTTAAAGTTTTTTTATATAATTAATAATCTAGAGCTTCCAGAGAATTGTACTGCACTGGTATATTTCCGATCGGGCGAAAAACCTAGGACTAGTTCGCAAAAGTAGGTTTTTAACATAATCGCAAGTATTTAATGAACAAATTGATTGACAGCAGTAGTTCTTGAGGCAAAGTTGTTCAGTATGAGGAGATCTATCAAATGATATGCATCACGTGATTACATAGCTGTAAAACCTGTTAGCGTCAACTAGTGGCTGATTTTTCAAAATTCTTACAGACCTCTAGGGCCACGAGTCGAACATGCCCACCTAGTTTCGTTCTGATCGGCCTCCGTTAAGAGCAAACTAACAGCTTTGAATTAAAATGGTGAGTTTATCCTGTTGTAAACATCAACCATGCCTGTTGACAGTTTTGTGGGAAGGGAATGAAAAGTTCTCAAATCCGCAGCACAGCCTCAGACATAACATTTATATCCATGATCTGCCATTTTCACTATTGTCCTTGCTTGCTTCTTCACAATACCTGCAGATCTTCTGATGATTCGGCTGTGCAGGTCCACATTAACACTGCCTGGCCTAGAACATGGACTGGAAAATGCAAATTTGGGGGGTATAAATATTAATGATCCTGACTCCAACGTCACAGTCGGTGTTATGGTGGGATTCACTCATTTTTCAGCGGTCTTTTGCAAACAGGAGATTTACACATGAAGGAGGAAACAATGGTGTTTGAGGCTCACGGTATGTCAGTTCCATGTCCAGAACTCTTATCATTCAACTATGCCAAGATAAATACAGTTTTCAATTGTATGGCACCTTTAAAATAGATGATTAGTAATATAATGCTTACTTGGAGTCTGAAATGGCTTTAACAAAAGAAGAAAAATATTCTTAGATTTCTGTTCATTCTAATCATGTACAAATAAAGTAGCACAGTAAGATTACATTTATTTGAATGCATTAGTGAGTGTGTGATTGTGCTGTGTGTGCAGCGTGTCAATACTAAAAGTGAAGGTGTAGTTGATATCTTTGGTGATAATATCTGTAGTAATCATAAAAAAAAAACAATTAAGAAATAAATAATTAAAATTACAAATAATATTCTATTAAGATATGAGTTACAATAACATGATTTGCAATAGTAATAATATCAATAATATATGCACAATACACACAGATTAGACTATCAGGTCTGTGTTTTACAAAAACATTAGTATTGCAGCCAATGTGAGTCTGTGGGATTTATAAACAGACAAAATATGATTTGAAATGTTATTTTAATGATTTTATTAAGTTTAAACAATATTTCAAATGAAAAAAAAAATGAAAAATAATATTTTAGTGAGCAGAATGAACCAATGAGTGTTCTTCTTCTGGTGGTTAAAATGTAAATGAAAACAATAATACTTAAACAATAATACTTAATACACTAACCATGCTTGAACACACACATGCACACACATTTTGTTGTAGATGTAGATATTTAAAATAAAAGATAGGTAACAAAATGATAATTGCAAATCTCCTCTGTATAACACCATTTTCAGATTTCAAATTAATCACTGAGAGGCAGAATTGTTCAAACTGAGAGCTCAGTAAAAATGAAGTGATAAATTTTGACAAAACATGACTGTGTTATAATAGGTGATTTTCATGCAAGTAATTTTATATAGTCCAAAAACTAATGCAAAAGCACAGATGAAAATATTTTATTAAGTAGAATGTCCTGCAGAGGGCAGTAGAAGACCACTAATTGACTCACTTTCATTTGAAAGACTTTTTTATCCACCAGTAAAACAAAGCAGTTTCTCCATGTTCTTTCCATTAAGCATGCTTACACACACAGACACACACACAAACACAAACACATCCACACACACACACACACACAAAGACAAATTATGTTTTCAATGTTTTTAGGATGTGATATTGTGAAAATATCTTCATCTCCTCATCTTGAACAACTTTGCCTCAAGAATCACTAATGTCAATCAAACCGTTCATAATCATAATAAAAAATAAAATATATACAAATATCATAATAAATAAAAAAACATCATAATAAAAAAGATTGCTTCTTAAAGCATTTGTTTATTTCCCAATACTGAAGCGAATTAAAAGATCATGCGTAATCCTGCTGCTCCCTCTAGTGGACAACAGTGGTATTATAGCTTACATTTTACAGTTGAAGTGTTTGAATGAATGAATGGGAATTTGTTTTTTTACTTATATCTCAGGAACCAAAAGGCGAAAAATTCTGAAACTCAGAGCATAGATAGTGCTTGAGGAGCCCTGTTGAATGAGACCATCAAGGTGTTTTTGGGCGATTGGGGCTGGGAGTTATGACTGTTATAAGGCATATCTGTTCGGGCTATTATCTCTGGAATGCCCAGGGCAGATAACACCACATTTGAATCGAAGCTAGCCAAGGACGTGCCCTTTCCAACGAGCTCTCACACAATGTTCGGGGTGGTCTGGGTCGGGAGTAATGGCCGTTCAAAATCGGGGGTCCCGCGGGCTGGCGATGCGCGGGGGGCGCGCTCCCGAGGCCCGCGACGACACGTTTCGATCAAGAGCCCGGAGAGGTCCTCACCATCAAAATTTGAGCGCGCAACGACTTTCCGTTTTCGAGTTATGAATGAATTTGTATTCGGGGGCGTGGCTTAAATGCCGTTATACTTTCGTTTCATTTCATTCACTTACTTTCGTCCATTTCCATATCTCAGTGTAACACAATTGTCAATAGTAATACTCAATAGATGAGTTTTGACAAAATGTGATTGTAAATGTTAAAATAATGATTTTATAAAGTCTAAATATGAATTTTATAACAATTTTAGGGAGTAGTATGATGAAATGACAGCAGGTGGCAGTAAAATACCACTTATTGGCTTAATATGTCATTATATTCATATAAAATCACCTTTTGAAGAAGTTAAACTTTTTTTTCTGATAATTATTGATATAGAGAGTTCAGAGAATTGTGCTGCACTGGTTTTGAACATTATCATATGAACATTATACGATAATAGATAGAAGATACCATTTACAGCCAATACAGGCAATGTACCATAGGAAATATATGGTTTTAAAGCTTTTTAACAGTTATAGCGCCACCTATTGTCCGATCTCCATAAAATTTGGCATGCTTGTTAATGATGTTATGTCACATATGCTCACCGATTTTTGTGAAGTTCTGAGTTTTCATTTAGGATTTATAGGATTTTTAATGTATTTTGCCACGCCCATTTTATAAATGACCCTATTAGAGCCATCCAAATGCAAAATTTCAACTTTTTTTTGATAGTTTTTGATCTAGAGAGTCCAGAGAATTGTCCTAGACTGGTCTGGTTCCGATCGGGCGAAAAACCTAGGACTAGTTCGCAAAAGTAGGTTTTTAACATGTTTGCGAATATTTAATGAACGGTTTGATTGACAGCAATGGTTCTTGAGGCAAAGTTGTTCAGGATGAGGAGATCTATCAAATGATATGCATATTGTGTGGATATTTGTAACACCACGTGATTACAGAGCCTTAAAACTCGTTAGCGCCAACTAGTGGCCGATTTCTTTCAAAATTCTTACAGACCTCTAGGGCCTTGAGTCGAACATGCCCATCGAGTTTCGTTCCGATCGGCCTCCGTTAACCTTGTCTAATAGGTGCTCAAATTTCATTGGCCGATGGCGGCCATGTTTTTTGAGATACGCCAATGTCCTCATACACATACATGGCACCTTGGACCAAGACACTGCATACCAATTTTCAAGTCAATCGGACTAACGGTCAGGTGGTTATAGCCTGTTTTATGTTTTTTTCATGTTATAGCGCCACCATGTGGCCAATCGCCGCGGTTTTTTTACTGTGACCTCAGATTGACCTCTTACACATGTGTACCAAGTTTGGTGAAGATACCTCATTTACTTCTGGAGTTATAGCCATTTTAGTAAAATAGGCCCCGCCCACAACGTACGTTTTGGCGGCCCTTAGCGTCCGTGAATCGAAATTTCAACTTTTTTTCGATAGTTTTTGATAGTCAGACTCTAGAGAACAATTCTGCACTGGTTTGGTTCCGATCGAGCAAAAAACCAGGGACTAGTTCGCAAAAGTAGGTTTTCGACAAAATTCAAAATGGCGGAAAATCTATCATGACGGAAATGAAATCGGAGATATACGTTTTGTTCGTCAGACGTCCAGCTTTCCAATGATATAAGACACTTGTGTCTACGACATACCGTCTAGGAGTTATGATCACTTTCGCGCTTTTGGTCGCTATAGCGCCACCTATGGGCCAATCGGGGTCATACTTTTATAGGTTCTCCCCAAATTGAGGACTACCATTTGGCCAAGTTTCAAGGTTCCAGCTCTTACGGTTTGGTCTGCACAATGCGTTTTAGGGGAAAATAATAATAATAATAATAATTAAAGCTGCAAGCAGCATTTATCGGGGTTCAAGCTATTAAGGCCTTTAAGGGTTTTTAAGCACAAAAGCATCAAAAGTTATTATGTTTTATTTAGCAAGCATGTAACCACTGAAATAATAGATGGAAAACACCATTTACAGCCAATACAGGCAATGTACCATAAGAAATATATGGTTTTAAAGCTTTTTAACAGTTATAGCGCCACCTTTAGTCCGATCTCCATAAAATTTGGCATGCTTGTTAATGATGTTATGTCACATATGCTCACCAATTTTTGTGAAGTTCTGAGTTTTCATTTAGGATTTATAGGCTTTTTAGTGTATCTTGCCACGCCCATTTTATAAATGACCCTATTACAGCCATCCAAATGCAAAAGTTCAACTTTTTTTTGATAATTATTGATCTAGAGAGTCCAGAGAATTGTCCTAGACTCGTTTGGTTCCGATCGGGCAAAAAACCAGGGACTAGTTCGCAAAAGTAGGTTTTTAACATATTCGTGAATAATTAATAAACTGTTTGATTGACAGCAATGGTTCTAGAGGCAAAGTTGTTCAGCATAAGCAGATCTATCAAATGATATGTATTTTGTGATGATAAGTGTAACACCACGTGATTACAGAGCCATAAAACTCATTAGCGCCAACTAGTGGCCGATTTCTTTCAAAATTCTTACAGACCTCTAGGGCCATGAGCCGAACATGCCCATTGAGTTTCGTTCCGATCGGCCTCCGTTAACCTTGTCTAATAGGTGCTCAAACTTCATTGGCCGATGGCGGCCATGTTTTTTGAGATACGCCAATGTCCTCATACACATACATGGCACCTTGGACCAAGACACTGCATACCAATTTTCAAGTCAATCGGACTAACGGTCAGGTGGTTATAGCCTGTTTTATGTTTTTTTCATGTTATAGCGCCACCATGAGGCCAATCGTCGCGATTTTTTTACTGTGACCCCAGATTGAACTCATACACATGTGTACCAAGTTTGGTGAAGATACCTCATTTACATCGGGAGTTATAGCCATTTTAGTAAAATAGGCCCCTCCCACAACGTACGTTTTGGCGCCCCTTAGCGACCGTGGATCGAAATTTCCACTTCTTTTCGATAATTATTGATATTCAGACTCCAGAGAACATTTCTGCACTGGTTTGTTTCCAATCGGGCAAAAAACCAGGGACTAGTTCGCAAAAGTAGGTTTTTGACAAAATTCAAAATGGCGGAAAATCTATCATGGCGGAAATGAAATCGGAGATATATGTTTTGTTCGTCAGGCATCCAGCTTTCCAATGATATAAGACACTTGAGTCTACGACATACGGTCTAGGAGTTATGAACAGTTTCGCGCTTTTGGTTGCTATAGCGCCACCTATGGGCCAATCGGGGTCATAATCTCTGAACCTTTCCTCGATTTTTGTACTACCATCTGTCAAAGTTTCAAAGTTCCAGCTCTTACGGTTTGGGCTGCACGATGCGTTTTACGGCAGAAGAAAAATAATAAAAATTAAAGCTGCAAGCAGCATTTATCGGGGTTCAAGCAGTTAAGGCCTTTAAGGCCTTTAAGCACAAAAGCATCAAAAGTTATTAGTTTTATTAAGCAAGCATGTAACCACTGACATAATAGATGAAAAAGACAATTTACAGCCAATACAGGCAATGTACCATAGGAAATATATGGTTTTAAAGCTTTTTAACAGTTATAGCGACACCTATGGTCCGATCTCCATAAAATTGTTTACTGTGACCTCAAATTGAACCCATACACATGTGTACTGAGTTTGGTGAAGATATCTCATTTACTTCTTGAGTTATAGCCATTTTAGTAAAATAGGCTCCTCCCACAACAATTTACCACATTCTAGTATTATTTACTATGATTCTAGCATGATTTGCCATATTCTAGCAGGATTTACCATGATATACTACATTCTAGTATGATTTACCATACATTCTAGTATGATTTACCATTGTTTACTGTGATTCTAGCATGGTTCACCATAGTTTATCATGATTTATCATAGTTTACCATGATTTACCCTGTTCTAGCAACGTTTACCATGATTTACCATGTTCTAGCATGATGTACCATGATATACCATGTTCTAGAATGATGTACCAGGATTATAGTATGATTTACCTTGATACACCACATTCTAGTATTATTTACTATGATTTACCATGTTTTTAGCGTGATTTACCATGATTTACCACATTGTTAGCAATTATGTGAAGTTAGGTTTCTGAATAAATTCTGAATAATCTGATTAATAGTTTACAAAGACTTTGTGAAGTGTTTATAGACCATTCAAATATATTTTCATAATGACATATCCCAATAGCATTGAAAAAACAACATTTGTGTGTGTGTGTGTGTGTGTGTGTGTGTGTGATCTGTCTGAAAATGTTCATGCATGTTTAGAGTGATATTTCACATGTTCTGACTTGTTTTTAAGAAGGTCTGAGCATCTTAAAAGATATAAGCTTTCGGGGACACTTGGTCAAGGCCACGTATTGAAGTGACCCTATTATAGTCATCCAAATGAAGTAGTTCAACTTTTTCTGATAATTATTGATCTAGAGAGTCCAGAGAATTGTACTGCACTAGTTTTGAACATTATGATATGAAAATTATTTGATCATAGATGAAACAGACCATTTGCAGCCAATACAGGCAATTTACCATAGGAAATATATGGTTTTAAAGCTTTTTAACAATTATAGCGCCAACTATGGTCCGATCTCCATAAAATTTGGCATGCTTGTTAAAGATGTTATGGCACATATTCCCACCAATTTTTGTGAAGTTCTGAGTTTTCATTTATGATTTATAGGCTTTTTAGTGCATTTTGCCACACCCATTTTCTTTATGACCCTATTATAGCCATGCGCAAAATGCAAAAGTTCAACTTTTTTTTGATAATTATTGATCTAGAGAGTCCATAGAATTGTCCTAGACTGGTCTGGTTCCGATCGGGCGAAAAACCTAGGACTAGTTCGCAAAAGTAGGTTTTTAACATATTCGCGAATAATTAATGAACGGTTTGATTGACAGCAATGGTTCTTGAGGCAAAGTTGTTCAGCATGAGCAGATCTATTAAATGATATGCATTTTGTGACAATAAGTGTAACACCACGTGATTACAGAGCCATAAAACTCGTTAGCGCCAACTAGTGGCCGATTTCTTTCAAAATTCTTACAGACCTCTAGGGCCATGAGTCGAACATGCCCACCGAGTTTCGTTCCGATCGGCCTCCGTTAACCTTGTCTAATAGGTGCTCAAACTTCATTGGCCGATGGCGGCCATGTTTTTTGAGATACACCAATGTCCTCATAGACATACATGGGGCCTTGGACCAAGACACTGCATGCCAATTTTCAAGTCAATCGGACTAACGGTCAGGTGGTTATAGCCTGTTTTATGTTTTTTTCATGTTATAGCGCCACCATGTGGCCAATCGCCACGATTTTTTTACTGTGACCTCAGATTGACCTCTTACATATACGTACCAAGTTTGGTGAAGATACCTCATTCATTTCTGGAGTTATAGCTGTTTTAGTACAATAGGCTCCTCCCACAACATACATTTTGGCGCCCCTTAGCGACCGTGAATCGAAATTTCGACTTTTTTTCGATAATTATTGATATTCAGACTCCAGAGAACATTTCTGCACTGGTTTGGTTCCGATCGGACGAAAAACCTAGGACTAGTTCGCAAAAGTAGGTTTATAACAAAATTCAAAATGGCGGAAAAATTTGCATACCGGAAATGAAATCGGAGATATACGTTTTGTTCTTCAAGTGTCCAGCTTTCCAATGATATAAGACACTTGAGTCTACGACATACGGTCTAGGAGTTATGAACAGTTTCGCGCTTTTGGTTGCTATAGCGCCACCTATGGGCCAATCGGGGTCATACTCTCTGAACCTCTCCTCGATTTTTGTACTACCATCTGGCAAAGTTTCAAGGTTCCAGCTCATACGGTTTGGGCTGCACGATGCGTTTTAGCGGAGAAGAAAAATAATAATAAAAATCAGTACAATTACAATAGGGTTTCAGCACTTCGTGCTTGAACCCCTAATCAGCACAATTACAATAGGGTTTCAGCACTTCGTGCTTGAACCCCTAATAATAATAAAAATCAGCACAATTACAATAGGGTTTCAGCACTTCGTGCTTGAACCCCTAATAATAAAAATCAGTACAATTACAATAGGGTTTCAGCACTTCGTGCTTGAACCCCTAATGAAGGCTTTTTGCCAGTTATAGCGCCACCTGTGGTCCGATCTCCATGAAACTCTGCATGCTTCCTCACCATGTTCTGACACATATGCTCATCAATTTTGGTGAAGTTCTGAGTTTTCATTTGGGATGTATAGGCTTTTTAGTGTATTTTGCCACGCCCCTTTTCTAAATGACCCTGTTACAGCCACCCAAATGCAAAAGTTCAACTTTTTTTCGATAATTATTGATCTAGAGAGTCCAGAGAATTGTCCTAGACTGGTTTGGTTCCGATCGGGCGAAAAACCAGGGACTAGTTCGCAAAAGTAGGTTTTGGACAAAATCCGACATAGCAGAAAATTTCCCCTGCCTACATCCAAATCGGAGATAGCCATTTTGTCCGCCTTGAGCCAAGGATTCCAACGATATAAGACACTTGATCCTGGGACAAGCGGTCTAAGAGTTATGAGTGATTTTGAACTTTTGGTTGCTGTAGCGCCACCTATGGGCCATTCGGGGTCATACTCTGATAGGTTGTCCCCAAATTGAGGCCTACCATCTGGCCAGGTTTCAAGTCTCTAGGCCTTACGGTTTGTCCTGCACGATGCGTTTTACGAATCCTTACAATTACAATAGGGTTTCAGCATTTCATGCTTGAACCCCTAATAAGAATGAAGGCTTTTTGCCAGTTATAGCGCCACCTGTGGTCCGATCTCCATGAAACTCTGCATGCTTCCTCACCATGTTCTGACACATATGCTCATCAATTTTGGTGAAGTTCTGAGTTTTCATTTGGGATGTATAGGCTTTTTAGTGTATTTTGCCACGCCCCTTTTCTAAATGACCCTGTTACAGCCACCCAAATGCAAAAGTTCAACTTTTTTTCGATAATTATTGATCTAGAGAGTCCAGAGAATTGTCCTAGACTGGTTTGGTTCCGATCGGGCGAAAAACCAGGGACTAGTTCGCAAAAGTAGGTTTTGGACAAAATCCGACATAGCAGAAAATTTCCCCTGCCTACATCCAAATCGGAGATAGCCATTTTGTCCGCCTTGAGCCAAGGATTCCAACGATATAAGACACTTGATCCTGGGACAAGCGGTCTAAGAGTTATGAGTGATTTTGAACTTTTGGTTGCTGTAGCGCCACCTATGGGCCATTCGGGGTCATACTCTGATAGGTTGTCCCCAAATTGAGGCCTACCATCTGGCCAGGTTTCAAGTCTCTAGGCCTTACGGTTTGTCCTGCACGATGCGTTTTACGAATCCTTACAATTACAATAGGGTTTCAGCATTTCATGCTTGAACCCCTAATAAGAATGAAGGCTTTTTGCCAGTTATAGCGCCACCTGTGGTCCGATCTCCATGAAACTCTGCATGCTTCCTCACCATGTTCTGACACATATGCTCATCAATTTTGGTGAAGTTCTGAGTTTTCATTTGGGATGTATAGGCTTTTTAGTGTATTTTGCCACGCCCCTTTTCTAAATGACCCTGTTACAGCCACCCAAATGCAAAAGTTCAACTTTTTTTCGATAATTATTGATCTAGAGAGTCCAGAGAATTGTCCTAGACTGGTTTGGTTCCGATCGGGCGAAAAACCAGGGACTAGTTCGCAAAAGTAGGTTTTGGACAAAATCCGACATAGCAGAAAATTTCCCCTGCCTACATCCAAATCGGAGATAGCCATTTTGTCCGCCTTGAGCCAAGGATTCCAACGATATAAGACACTTGATCCTGGGACAAGCGGTCTAAGAGTTATGAGTGATTTTGAACTTTTGGTTGCTGTAGCGCCACCTATGGGCCATTCGGGGTCATACTCTGATAGGTTGTCCCCAAATTGAGGCCTACCATCTGGCCAGGTTTCAAGTCTCTAGGCCTTACGGTTTGTCCTGCACGATGCGTTTTACGAATCCTTACAATTACAATAGGGTTTCAGCATTTCATGCTTGAACCCCTAATAAGAATGAAGGCTTTTTGCCAGTTATAGCGCCACCTGTGGTCCGATCTCCATGAAACTCTGCATGCTTCCTCACCATGTTCTGACACATATGCTCATCAATTTTGGTGAAGTTCTGAGTTTTCATTTGGGATGTATAGGCTTTTTAGTGTATTTTGCCACGCCCCTTTTCTAAATGACCCTGTTACAGCCACCCAAATGCAAAAGTTCAACTTTTTTTCGATAATTATTGATCTAGAGAGTCCAGAGAATTGTCCTAGACTGGTTTGGTTCCGATCGGGCGAAAAACCAGGGACTAGTTCGCAAAAGTAGGTTTTGGACAAAATCCGACATAGCAGAAAATTTCCCCTGCCTACATCCAAATCGGAGATAGCCATTTTGTCCGCCTTGAGCCAAGGATTCCAACGATATAAGACACTTGATCCTGGGACAAGCGGTCTAAGAGTTATGAGTGATTTTGAACTTTTGGTTGCTGTAGCGCCACCTATGGGCCATTCGGGGTCATACTCTGATAGGTTGTCCCCAAATTGAGGCCTACCATCTGGCCAGGTTTCAAGTCTCTAGGCCTTACGGTTTGTCCTGCACGATGCGTTTTACGAATCCTTACAATTACAATAGGGTTTCAGCATTTCATGCTTGAACCCCTAATAAGAATGAAGGCTTTTTGCCAGTTATAGCGCCACCTGTGGTCCGATCTCCATGAAACTCTGCATGCTTCCTCACCATGTTCTGACACATATGCTCATCAATTTTGGTGAAGTTCTGAGTTTTCATTTGGGATGTATAGGCTTTTTAGTGTATTTTGCCACGCCCCTTTTCTAAATGACCCTGTTACAGCCACCCAAATGCAAAAGTTCAACTTTTTTTCGATAATTATTGATCTAGAGAGTCCAGAGAATTGTCCTAGACTGGTTTGGTTCCGATCGGGCGAAAAACCAGGGACTAGTTCGCAAAAGTAGGTTTTGGACAAAATCCGACATAGCAGAAAATTTCCCCTGCCTACATCCAAATCGGAGATAGCCATTTTGTCCGCCTTGAGCCAAGGATTCCAACGATATAAGACACTTGATCCTGGGACAAGCGGTCTAAGAGTTATGAGTGATTTTGAACTTTTGGTTGCTGTAGCGCCACCTATGGGCCATTCGGGGTCATACTCTGATAGGTTGTCCCCAAATTGAGGCCTACCATCTGGCCAGGTTTCAAGTCTCTAGGCCTTACGGTTTGTCCTGCACGATGCGTTTTACGAATCCTTACAATTACAATAGGGTTTCAGCATTTCATGCTTGAACCCCTAATAAGAATGAAGGCTTTTTGCCAGTTATAGCGCCACCTGTGGTCCGATCTCCATGAAACTCTGCATGCTTCCTCACCATGTTCTGACACATATGCTCATCAATTTTGGTGAAGTTCTGAGTTTTCATTTGGGATGTATAGGCTTTTTAGTGTATTTTGCCACGCCCCTTTTCTAAATGACCCTGTTACAGCCACCCAAATGCAAAAGTTCAACTTTTTTTCGATAATTATTGATCTAGAGAGTCCAGAGAATTGTCCTAGACTGGTTTGGTTCCGATCGGGCGAAAAACCAGGGACTAGTTCGCAAAAGTAGGTTTTGGACAAAATCCGACATAGCAGAAAATTTCCCCTGCCTACATCCAAATCGGAGATAGCCATTTTGTCCGCCTTGAGCCAAGGATTCCAACGATATAAGACACTTGATCCTGGGACAAGCGGTCTAAGAGTTATGAGTGATTTTGAACTTTTGGTTGCTGTAGCGCCACCTATGGGCCATTCGGGGTCATACTCTGATAGGTTGTCCCCAAATTGAGGCCTACCATCTGGCCAGGTTTCAAGTCTCTAGGCCTTACGGTTTGTCCTGCACGATGCGTTTTACGAATCCTTACAATTACAATAGGGTTTCAGCATTTCATGCTTGAACCCCTAATAAGAATGAAGGCTTTTTGCCAGTTATAGCGCCACCTGTGGTCCGATCTCCATGAAACTCTGCATGCTTCCTCACCATGTTCTGACACATATGCTCATCAATTTTGGTGAAGTTCTGAGTTTTCATTTGGGATGTATAGGCTTTTTAGTGTATTTTGCCACGCCCCTTTTCTAAATGACCCTGTTACAGCCACCCAAATGCAAAAGTTCAACTTTTTTTCGATAATTATTGATCTAGAGAGTCCAGAGAATTGTCCTAGACTGGTTTGGTTCCGATCGGGCGAAAAACCAGGGACTAGTTCGCAAAAGTAGGTTTTGGACAAAATCCGACATAGCAGAAAATTTCCCCTGCCTACATCCAAATCGGAGATAGCCATTTTGTCCGCCTTGAGCCAAGGATTCCAACGATATAAGACACTTGATCCTGGGACAAGCGGTCTAAGAGTTATGAGTGATTTTGAACTTTTGGTTGCTGTAGCGCCACCTATGGGCCATTCGGGGTCATACTCTGATAGGTTGTCCCCAAATTGAGGCCTACCATCTGGCCAGGTTTCAAGTCTCTAGGCCTTACGGTTTGTCCTGCACGATGCGTTTTACGAATCCTTACAATTACAATAGGGTTTCAGCATTTCATGCTTGAACCCCTAATAAGAATGAAGGCTTTTTGCCAGTTATAGCGCCACCTGTGGTCCGATCTCCATGAAACTCTGCATGCTTCCTCACCATGTTCTGACACATATGCTCATCAATTTTGGTGAAGTTCTGAGTTTTCATTTGGGATGTATAGGCTTTTTAGTGTATTTTGCCACGCCCCTTTTCTAAATGACCCTGTTACAGCCACCCAAATGCAAAAGTTCAACTTTTTTTCGATAATTATTGATCTAGAGAGTCCAGAGAATTGTCCTAGACTGGTTTGGTTCCGATCGGGCGAAAAACCAGGGACTAGTTCGCAAAAGTAGGTTTTGGACAAAATCCGACATAGCAGAAAATTTCCCCTGCCTACATCCAAATCGGAGATAGCCATTTTGTCCGCCTTGAGCCAAGGATTCCAACGATATAAGACACTTGATCCTGGGACAAGCGGTCTAAGAGTTATGAGTGATTTTGAACTTTTGGTTGCTGTAGCGCCACCTATGGGCCATTCGGGGTCATACTCTGATAGGTTGTCCCCAAATTGAGGCCTACCATCTGGCCAGGTTTCAAGTCTCTAGGCCTTACGGTTTGTCCTGCACGATGCGTTTTACGAATCCTTACAATTACAATAGGGTTTCAGCATTTCATGCTTGAACCCCTAATAAGAATGAAGGCTTTTTGCCAGTTATAGCGCCACCTGTGGTCCGATCTCCATGAAACTCTGCATGCTTCCTCACCATGTTCTGACACATATGCTCATCAATTTTGGTGAAGTTCTGAGTTTTCATTTGGGATGTATAGGCTTTTTAGTGTATTTTGCCACGCCCCTTTTCTAAATGACCCTGTTACAGCCACCCAAATGCAAAAGTTCAACTTTTTTTCGATAATTATTGATCTAGAGAGTCCAGAGAATTGTCCTAGACTGGTTTGGTTCCGATCGGGCGAAAAACCAGGGACTAGTTCGCAAAAGTAGGTTTTGGACAAAATCCGACATAGCAGAAAATTTCCCCTGCCTACATCCAAATCGGAGATAGCCATTTTGTCCGCCTTGAGCCAAGGATTCCAACGATATAAGACACTTGATCCTGGGACAAGCGGTCTAAGAGTTATGAGTGATTTTGAACTTTTGGTTGCTGTAGCGCCACCTATGGGCCATTCGGGGTCATACTCTGATAGGTTGTCCCCAAATTGAGGCCTACCATCTGGCCAGGTTTCAAGTCTCTAGGCCTTACGGTTTGTCCTGCACGATGCGTTTTACGAATCCTTACAATTACAATAGGGTTTCAGCATTTCATGCTTGAACCCCTAATAAGAATGAAGGCTTTTTGCCAGTTATAGCGCCACCTGTGGTCCGATCTCCATGAAACTCTGCATGCTTCCTCACCATGTTCTGACACATATGCTCATCAATTTTGGTGAAGTTCTGAGTTTTCATTTGGGATGTATAGGCTTTTTAGTGTATTTTGCCACGCCCCTTTTCTAAATGACCCTGTTACAGCCACCCAAATGCAAAAGTTCAACTTTTTTTCGATAATTATTGATCTAGAGAGTCCAGAGAATTGTCCTAGACTGGTTTGGTTCCGATCGGGCGAAAAACCAGGGACTAGTTCGCAAAAGTAGGTTTTGGACAAAATCCGACATAGCAGAAAATTTCCCCTGCCTACATCCAAATCGGAGATAGCCATTTTGTCCGCCTTGAGCCAAGGATTCCAACGATATAAGACACTTGATCCTGGGACAAGCGGTCTAAGAGTTATGAGTGATTTTGAACTTTTGGTTGCTGTAGCGCCACCTATGGGCCATTCGGGGTCATACTCTGATAGGTTGTCCCCAAATTGAGGCCTACCATCTGGCCAGGTTTCAAGTCTCTAGGCCTTACGGTTTGTCCTGCACGATGCGTTTTACGAATCCTTACAATTACAATAGGGTTTCAGCATTTCATGCTTGAACCCCTAATAAGAATGAAGGCTTTTTGCCAGTTATAGCGCCACCTGTGGTCCGATCTCCATGAAACTCTGCATGCTTCCTCACCATGTTCTGACACATATGCTCATCAATTTTGGTGAAGTTCTGAGTTTTCATTTGGGATGTATAGGCTTTTTAGTGTATTTTGCCACGCCCCTTTTCTAAATGACCCTGTTACAGCCACCCAAATGCAAAAGTTCAACTTTTTTTCGATAATTATTGATCTAGAGAGTCCAGAGAATTGTCCTAGACTGGTTTGGTTCCGATCGGGCGAAAAACCAGGGACTAGTTCGCAAAAGTAGGTTTTGGACAAAATCCGACATAGCAGAAAATTTCCCCTGCCTACATCCAAATCGGAGATAGCCATTTTGTCCGCCTTGAGCCAAGGATTCCAACGATATAAGACACTTGATCCTGGGACAAGCGGTCTAAGAGTTATGAGTGATTTTGAACTTTTGGTTGCTGTAGCGCCACCTATGGGCCATTCGGGGTCATACTCTGATAGGTTGTCCCCAAATTGAGGCCTACCATCTGGCCAGGTTTCAAGTCTCTAGGCCTTACGGTTTGTCCTGCACGATGCGTTTTACGAATCCTTACAATTACAATAGGGTTTCAGCATTTCATGCTTGAACCCCTAATAAGAATGAAGGCTTTTTGCCAGTTATAGCGCCACCTGTGGTCCGATCTCCTTGAAACTCTGCATGCTTCCTCACCATGTTCTGACACATATGCTCATCAATTTTGGTGAAGTTCTGAGTTTTCATTTGGGATGTATAGGCTTTTTAGTGTATTTTGCCACGCCCCTTTTCTAAATGACCCTGTTACAGCCACCCAAATGCAAAAGTTCAACTTTTTTTCGATAATTATTGATCTAGAGAGTCCAGAGAATTGTCCTAGACTGGTTTGGTTCCGATCGGGCGAAAAACCAGGGACTAGTTCGCAAAAGTAGGTTTTGGACAAAATCCGACATAGCAGAAAATTTCCCCTGCCTACATCCAAATCGGAGATAGCCATTTTGTCCGCCTTGAGCCAAGGATTCCAACGATATAAGACACTTGATCCTGGGACAAGCGGTCTAAGAGTTATGAGTGATTTTGAACTTTTGGTTGCTGTAGCGCCACCTATGGGCCATTCGGGGTCATACTCTGATAGGTTGTCCCCAAATTGAGGCCTACCATCTGGCCAGGTTTCAAGTCTCTAGGCCTTACGGTTTGTCCTGCACGATGCGTTTTACGAATCCTTACAATTACAATAGGGTTTCAGCATTTCATGCTTGAACCCCTAATAAGAATGAAGGCTTTTTGCCAGTTATAGCGCCACCTGTGGTCCGATCTCCATGAAACTCTGCATGCTTCCTCACCATGTTCTGACACATATGCTCATCAATTTTGGTGAAGTTCTGAGTTTTCATTTGGGATGTATAGGCTTTTTAGTGTATTTTGCCACGCCCCTTTTCTAAATGACCCTGTTACAGCCACCCAAATGCAAAAGTTCAACTTTTTTTCGATAATTATTGATCTAGAGAGTCCAGAGAATTGTCCTAGACTGGTTTGGTTCCGATCGGGCGAAAAACCAGGGACTAGTTCGCAAAAGTAGGTTTTGGACAAAATCCGACATAGCAGAAAATTTCCCCTGCCTACATCCAAATCGGAGATAGCCATTTTGTCCGCCTTGAGCCAAGGATTCCAACGATATAAGACACTTGATCCTGGGACAAGCGGTCTAAGAGTTATGAGTGATTTTGAACTTTTGGTTGCTGTAGCGCCACCTATGGGCCATTCGGGGTCATACTCTGATAGGTTGTCCCCAAATTGAGGCCTACCATCTGGCCAGGTTTCAAGTCTCTAGGGCTTACGGTTTGTCCTGCACGATGCGTTTTACGAATCCTTACAATTACAATAGGGTTTCAGCATTTCATGCTTGAACCCCTAATAAGAATGAAGGCTTTTTGCCAGTTATAGCGCCACCTGTGGTCCGATCTCCATGAAACTCTGCATGCTTCCTCACCATGTTCTGACACATATGCTCATCAATTTTGGTGAAGTTCTGAGTTTTCATTTGGGATGTATAGGCTTTTTAGTGTATTTTGCCACGCCCCTTTTCTAAATGACCCTGTTACAGCCACCCAAATGCAAAAGTTCAACTTTTTTTCGATAATTATTGATCTAGAGAGTCCAGAGAATTGTCCTAGACTGGTTTGGTTCCGATCGGGCGAAAAACCAGGGACTAGTTCGCAAAAGTAGGTTTTGGACAAAATCCGACATAGCAGAAAATTTCCCCTGCCTACATCCAAATCGGAGATAGCCATTTTGTCCGCGTTGAGCCAAGGATTCCAACGATATAAGACACTTGATCCTGGGACAAGCGGTCTAAGAGTTATGAGTGATTTTGAACTTTTGGTTGCTGTAGCGCCACCTATGGGCCATTCGGGGTCATACTCTGATAGGTTGTCCCCAAATTGAGGCCTACCATCTGGCCAGGTTTCAAGTCTCTAGGCCTTACGGTTTGTCCTGCACGATGCGTTTTACGAATCCTTACAATTACAATAGGGTTTCAGCATTTCATGCTTGAACCCCTAATAAAGCTGCAAGCAGCATTTATCGGGGTTCAAGCAGTTAAGGCCTTTAAGCACACAAGCATCAAAAGACATTAAGTTTTATTTAGCAGGCATTTAACAATTGACATAATAGACGGAAAAGACCATTTACAGCCAATACAGGCAGTTTACCATGGGAAATATATGGTTTTAAAGCTTTTTAACAGTTATAGCGCCACCTTTGGTCCGATCTCCATAAAATTTGGCATGCTTGTTAATGATGTTATGTCACATATGCTCACCAATTTTTGTGAAGTTCTGAGTTTTCATTTATGATTTATAGGCATTTTAGTGTATTTTGCCAAGCCCCTTTTGTAAATGACCCTGTTACAGCCAGGCAAATGCAAAAGTTCAACTTTTTTTCGATAATTATTTATCTAGAGAGTCCAGAGAATTGTCCTAGACTGGTCTGGTTCCGATCGGGCGAAAAACCAGGGACTAGTTCACAAAAGTAGGTTTTTAACATATTCATGAATATTTAATGAACTGTTTGATTGACAGCAATGGTTCTAGAGGCAAAGTTGTTCAGCATGAGCAGATCTATCATATGATATGCATTTTGTGACGATAAGTGTAACACCACGTGATTACAGAGCCATAAAACTCGTTAGCGCCAACTAGTGGCCGATTTCTTTCAAAGTTCTTACAGACCTCTAGGGGCTTGAGCCGAACAGGCCCACTGAGTTTCGTTCTGATCGGCCTCCGTTAACCTTGTCTAATAGGTGCTCAAACTTCATTGGCCGATAGCGGCCATGTTTTTTGAGATACACCAATGTCCTCATAGACATACATGGCACCTTGGACCAAGACACTGCATACCAATTTTCAAGTCAATCGGACTAACGGTCAGGTGGTTATAGCCTGTTTTATGTTTTTTTCATATTATAGCGCCACCATGAGGCCAATCACCGCGATTTTTTTACTGTGACCTCAACTTGAGCTCTTACATATGTGTACCGAGTTTGGTGAAAATATCTCATTTCGTTCACGAGTTATAGCCATTTTTGTATAATTAGCTCCGCCTCCTGCGAACGTTTTGATACCCTTTAGCAACCGTGGATCGAAATTTTACATTTTTTTCAATAATTATTGATCTTCAGACTCCTGTGAATATTTCTGCACTGGTTTGGTTCCGATCAGGCGAAAAACCAGGGACTAGTTCGCAAAAGTAGGTTTTGGACAAAATCCAAAATGGCGGGAAAATTTGCATACCGGAAATGAAATCCTTGAGGCCTTTTTTGTTCGGCTTGACCCAAGGATTCCAAAGATATAAGACACTTGAGTCTGTGACAAAGGGTTGATGAGATTTAAGCAAAAATATGCCATTTTTTTGTTTTTTGCACTGTAGCGCCACCTATTGGCCAATCTAGCTCATATTCTCTGAACCTCTCCTCGATTTTTGTACTACCTTCTGGCCAAGTTTCAAGTCTCTAGCACTTACGGTTTAGGCTGCACGATGCGTTTTACGGCAGAATAATAATAATAATAATAAAAATCAGCACAATTACAATAGGGTTTCAGCATTTCATGCTTGAACCCCTAATAATAAAAATCAGTACAATTACAATAGGGTTTCAGCACTTCGTGCTTGAACCCCTAAAAATCAGCACGATTACAATAGGGTTTCAGCATTTCATGCTTGAACCCCTAATAAGAAGAGACGTTTTGGACAGTTATAGCGCCACCTATTGTCCGATCTTCACGAAACTTGGCATGCTTCTTCACCATGTTCTGACACATATGCTCATCGATTTTTGTGAAGTTTGGGGTTTTCCCTTAGGTTGTATAGGCTTTTGAGTGTTTTTATGTCCCACCCCTTTCCTAAATGACCCTGTTACAGCCAGGCCAATGCAAAAGTTCAACTTTTTTTCAATAATTATTGATCTAGAGAGTCCAGAGAATTGTCCTAGACTGGTCTGGTCTGGATTGGGCCAAAAACCAGGGACTAGTTGGCCAAAGTAGGTTTTGGACTAAAGTGCCCATATAAATTTTTTTTTTGCTCGTAGGCGAATTTGGAGATAGCCATCTTGTCCGTCTGGAGCCAGGGATCACAGTGATGCTAAAATTGAGATTCTAGGACAAACTGTCTAGGAGTTATGAGCAATTTAGTAAATGTGGTCATTATAGCTCCACCTATGGGCCAATCTGGGCCATACTTTGATAGGTTCTCCCCAAATTGAGGACTACCATTTGGCCAAGTTTCAAAGCTCCAGCTCTTACGGTTTGGGCTGCACGATGCGTTTTAGGGCGGAATAATAATAATAATTAAAGCTGCAAGCAGCATTTATCGGGGTTCAAGCATTTAAGGCCTTTAAGCACATAAGCATTTAAGACATTAAGATTTATTTAGAAAGCTTTTAACCACTGAAATAATAGATGGAAAAGTCCATTTACAGCCAATACAGGCAAGCTTTTTAACAGTTATAGCGCCACCTATTGTCCGATCTCCATGAAACTTTGCACGCTTGTTTACAATGTTATGGCACATATGCTCACCAATTTTTGTGAAGTTCTGAGTTTTCGTTTAGGATTTATAGGCTTTTGAGTGCATTGTGCCACGCCCATTTTCTTTATTACCCAATATACCCATGCGAAAAATGCTAAAGTTCAACTTTTTTTTGATAATTATTTATCTAGAGAGTCCATAGAATTGTCCTAGACTTGTTTGGTTCCGATCGGGCGAAAAACCTAGGACTAGTTCGCAAAAGTAGGTTTTTAACATAATTACAAATATTTAATGAACGGTTTGATTGACAGCAATAGTTCTTGAGGCAAAGTTGTTCAGCATGAGCAGATCTATCAAATGATATGCATTTTGTGACAATAAGTGTAACACCACGTGATTACAGAGCCATTAAACTCGTTAGCGCCAACTAGTGGCCGATTTCTTTCAAAATTCTTACAGACCTCTAGGGGCTTGAGCCGAACATGCACACTGAGTTTCGTTCTGATTGGCCTCCGTTAACCTTGTCTAATAGGTGCTCAAACTTCATTGGCCGATGGCGGCCATGTTTTTCGAGATACACCAATGTCCTCATAGACATACATGGCACCTTGGACCAAGACACTGCATACCAATTTTCAAGTCAATCGGACAAACGGTCAGGTGGTTATAGCCTGTTTTATGTTTTTTTAATGTTATAGCGCCACCATGTGGCTAATCACCGCGATTTCTTTACTGTGACCTTAGATTGACCTCTTACACATGTGTACCAAGTTTGGTGAAGATAACTCATTTACTTCTGGAGTTATAGCCATTTTAGTAAAACTAGCTCCGCCTCCTTCGAACGTTTTGGCGCCCCTTAGCGACCGTGAATCGAAATTTAAACTTTTTTTTAATAATTATTTATAGTCAGACTCCAGAGAACATTTCTGCACTGGTTTGGTTCCGATCGGACAAAAAACCTAGGACTAGTTCGCAAAAGTAGGTTTTGGACAAAATCCAAAATGGCGGAAAATTTGCATACCGGAAAGGAAATCCTTGAGGCCTTTTTTGTTCGGCTTGAGCCAAGGATTCCAATGATATAAGACACTTGAGTCTGAGACAAAGGGTTGGTGAGATTTAAGCAAAAATATGCCATTTTTTTGGTTTTTGCACTGTAGCGCCACCTATTGGCCAATCTGGCTCATATTTTGATAACCTCTCCTCGATTTTTGTACTACCATCTGGCAAAGTTTCAAGTCTCTAGCACTTACGGTTTGGGCTGTACGATGCGTTTTAGGGGAAAATAATAATAATAATAATAAAAATCCTTACAATAACAATAGGGTTTCAGCACTTCGTGCTTGAACCCCTAAAAATCCTTACAATTACAATAGGGTTTCAGCACTTCGTGCTTGAACCCCTAATTAAAGCTGCAAGCAGCATTTAGCGGGGTTCAAGCATTTAGGGTCTTTAAGCACATAAGGCAGTTTAGTGAGTTGTCTGAGTTTTTGTTTAGGATTTACAGGCTTTTGAGTGTTTTTTGCCATACCCATTTTCTAAATGATCCTGTTATGGCTACCCAATGGGTAAAGTTAAAGTTTTTTATATAATTAATAATCTAGAGCTTCCAGAGAATTGTACTGCACTGGTATATTTCCGATCGGGCGAAAAACCTAGGACTAGTTCGCAAAAGTAGGTTTTTAACATAATCGCAAGTATTTAATGAACAAATTGATTGACAGCAGTAGTTCTTGAGGCAAAGTTGTTCAGTATGAGGAGATCTATCAAATGATATGCATCACGTGATTACATAGCCGTAAAACCTGTTAGCGTCAACTAGTGGCTGATTTTTCAAAATTCTTACAGACCTCTAGGGCCACGAGTCGAACATGCCCACCGAGTTTCGTTCTGATCGGCCTCCGTTAAGAGCAAACTAACAGCTTTGAATTAAAATGGTGAGGTATCCTGTTGTAAACATCAACCATGCCTGTTGACAGTTCTCTTTTGTGGGAAGGGAATGAAAAGTTCTCAAATCCGCAGCACAGCCTCAGACATAACATTTATATCCATGATCTGCCATTTTCACTATTGTCCTTGCTTGCTTCTTCACAATACCTGCAGATCTTCTGATGATTCGGCTGTGCAGGTCCACATTAACACTGCCTGGCCTAGAACATGGACTGGAAAATGCAAATTTGGGGGGTATAAATATTAATGATCCTGACTCCAACGTCACAGTCGGTGTTATGGTGGGATTCACTCATTTTTCAGCGGTCTTTTGCAAACAGGAGATTTACACATGAAGGAGGAAACAATGGTGTTTGAGGCTCAAGGTATGTCAGTTCCATGTCCAGAACTCTTATCATTCAACTATGCCAAGATAAATACAGTTTTCAATTGTATGGCACCTTTAAAATAGATGATTAGTAATATAATGCTTACTTGGAGTCTGAAATGGCTTTAACAAAAGAAGAAAAATAGTCTTAGATTTCTGTTCATTCTAATCATGTACAAATAAAGTAGCACAGTAAGATTACATTTATTTGAATGCATTAGTGAGTGTGTGATTGTGCTGTGTGTGCAGCGTATCAATACTAAAAGTGAAGGTGTAGTTGATATCTTTGGTGATAATATCTGTAGTAATCATAAAAAAACAATTAAGAAATAAAGAATTAAAATTACAAATAATATTCTATTAAGATATGAGTTACAATAACATGATTTGCAATAGTAATAATATCAATAATATATGCACAATACACACAGATTAGACTATCAGGTCTGTGTTTTACAAAAACATTAGTATTGCAGCCAATGTGAGTCTGTGGGATTTATAAACAGACAAAATATGATCTGAAATGTTATTTTAATGATTTTATTAAGTTTAAACAATATTTCAAATGGAAAAAAAAAATGAAAAATAATATTTTAGTGAGCAGAATGAACCAATGAGTGTTCTTCTTCTGGTGGTTAAAATGTAAATGAAAACAATAATACTTAAACAATAATACTTAATACACTAACCATGCTTGAACACACACATGCACACACATTTTGTTGTAGATGTAGATATTTAAAATAAAAGATAGGTAACAAAATGATAATTGCAAATCTCCTCTGTATAACACCATTTTCAGATTTCAAATTAATCACTAAGAGGCAGAATTGTTCAAACTGAGAGCTCAGTAAAAATGAAGTGATAAACTTTGACAAAACATGACTGTGTTATATGTAATTTTAAAGTTTATAAAGTAATTTTATATAGTCCAAAAACTAATGCAAAAGCACAGATGAAAATATTTTATTAAGTAGAATGTCCTGCAGAGGGCAGTAGAAGACCACTAATTGACTCACTTTCATTTGAAAGACTTTTTTTATCCACCAGTAAAACAAAGCAGTTTCTCCATGTTCTTTCCATTAAGCATGCTTACACACACAGACACACACACAAACACACACACACACACACACACACACACACAAAGACAAATATGTTTTCAATGTTTTTAGGATGTGATATTGTGAAAATATCTTCATCTCCTCATCTTGAACAACTTTGCCTCAAGAATCACTAATGTCAATCAAACCATTAATAATCATAATAAAAAAATAAAAAATATACAAATATCATAATAAAAAAAACCATCATAATAAAAAAGATTGCTTCTTAAAGCATTTGTTTATTTCCCAATACTGAAGCGAATTAAAAGATCATGCGTAATCCTGCTGCTCCCTCTAGTGGACAACAGTGGTATTATAGCTTACATTTTACAGTTGAAGTGTTTGAATGAATGAATGGGAATTTGTTTTTTTTACTTATATCTCAGGAACCAAAAGGCGAAAAATTCTGAAACTCAGAGCATAGATAGTGCTTGAGGAGCCCTGTTGAATGAGACCATCAATGTGTTTTTGGGCGATTGGGGCTGGGAGTTATGACTGTTATAAGGCATATCTGTTCGGGCTATTATCTCTGGAATGCCCAGGGCAAATAACACCACATTTGAATCGAAGCTAGCCAAGGACGCGCCCTTTCCAACGAGCTCTCACACAATGTTCGGGGTGGTCTGGGTCGGGAGTAATGGCCGTTCAAAATCGGGGGTCCCGCGGATTCGCGATGCGCGGGGGGCGCGCTCCCGAGGCCCGCGACGACACGTTTCGATCAAGAGCCCCGAGGGGTCCTCACCATCAAAATTTGAGCGCGCAACGACTTTCCGTTTTCGAGTTATGAATGAATTTGTATTCGGGGGCGTGGCTTAAATGCCGTTATACTTTCGTTTCATTTCATTCACTTACTTTCGTCCATTTCCATATCTCAGTGTAACACAATTGTCAATAGTAATACTCAATAGATGAGTTTTGACAAAATGTGATTGTAAATGTTAAAATAATGATTTTATAAAGTCTAAATATGAATTTTATAACAATATTAGGGAGTAGTATGATGAAATGACAGCAGGGGGCAGTAAAATACCACTTATTGGCTTAATATGTCATTTATATTCATATAAAATCACCTTTTGAAGAAGTTAAACTTTTTTTCTGATAATTATTGATCTAGAGAGTTCAGAGAATTGTGCTGCACTGGTTTTGAACATTATGATATGAACATTATACGATAATAGATAGAAGACACCATTTACAGCAAATACAAGCAATTTACCATAGGAAATATATGGTTTTAAAGCGTTTTAACAGTTATAGCGCCAACTATGGTCCGATCTCCATAAAATTTTCCATGCTTCTTTAGCAGGTTATGACACATATGCTCATCAATTTTTGTGAAGTTCTGAGTTTTCGTTTAGGATTTATAGTTATAACTATATAGTTATAGTTTAGCAGTTTTCTGCACTAAAGCAAACCAGTTTTTCCATGTTAACTCAATCATGCATGCTTACACACACACACACACACACACACACACACACACACACGAAGACAAAGGTTGTTGTTGTTTTTTCAATGCTATTGGGATGTGTCATAATGAAAATATATTTGAATGGTCTATAAACATTTCACAAAGTCTTTGTTAGCTATTAATCAGAAGATTCAGAATTTATTCAGAAACCTAAGACTACACAAACACATTATGTTGTAGATACAGACATTTGAAATATATGATGTGATAAAACTGTCAATACTAATACTTTAACGGACGGATTTTGACTAAATGTAATTGTAAATGTTAAAATAGTGATTTTATAAATTTTAAACAGCAGGGGGCAGTAAAATACAACTTATTGGCTTAATATGCCATTATATTCATATAATTTTCACCTTTTTAACTATTATAGAGGCAAATTTTGTCCGATCGGTCTGAAAATTTTCATGCATGTTCAGAGTGATATTTCACTGGCTTTTTAAGAAGGTCTGAGTCATTCATTAAAGAGATATAGGCTTTCGGGGACACTTGGTAAAGGCTACATTTTGAAGTGAACCTATTATAACTATCCAAATGAAGTAGTTCAACTTTTTCTGACAATTATTGACCTAGTGAGTCCAGAGAATTGTATTGCACTAGTTTTGAACATTATGATATGAAAACTATATGATCAGAGATGGAAAAGACCATTTACAGCCAATACAGGCAGTTTACCATAGGAAATATATGGTTTTAAAGCTTTTTAACAGTTATAGCGCCACCTTTGGTCCAATCTCCATAAAATGTTGCATGCTTGTTAATGATGTCATGTCACATATGCTCACCAACTTCTGTGAAGTTCTGAGTTTTCATTTAGGATTTATAGGCTTTTTAGTGTATTTTGCCACGCCCATTTTATAAATGACCCTATTACAGCCATACAAATGCAAAAGTTCAACTTTTTTTTGATAATTATTGATCTAGAGAGTCCAGAGAATTGTCCTAGACTGGTCTGGTTCCGATCGGGCGAAAAACCAGGGACTAGTTCGCAAAAGTAGGTTTTTAACATATTCATGAATATTTAATGAACGGTTTGATTGACAGCAATGGTTCTAGAGGCAAAGTTGTTCAGGATGAGCAGATCTATCAAATGATATGCATTTTGTGACGATAAGTGTAACACCACGTGATTACAGAGCCATAAAACTCGTTAGCGCCAACTAGTGGCCGATTTCTTTCAAAATTCTTACAGACCTTTAGGGCCATGAGTCGAACATGCCCATCGAGTTTCGTTCCGATCGGCCTCCGTTAACCTTGTCTAATAGGTGCTCAAACTTCATTGGCTGATGGCGGCCATGTTTTTTGAGATACACTAATGTCCTCATAGATATACATGGCACCTTGGACCAAGACACTGCATACCAATTTTCAAGTCAATCGGACTAACGGTCAGGTGGTTATAGCCCATTTTATGTTTTTTTCATGTTATAGCGCCACCATGAGGCCAATCGCCGCGATTTTTTTACTGTGACCTCAGATTGACCTCTTACACATGTGTACCGAGTTTGGTGAAGATACCTCATTTACTTCTGGAGTTATAGCCATTTTAGTAAAATAGGCTCCGCCTTCTTCAAACGTTTTGGCGCCCCTTAGCGACCGTGAATCGAAATTTCAACTTTTTTTCGATAATTATTGATATTCAGACTATTGTGAACATTTCTGCACTAGTTTGGTTCCGATCGGGCGAAAAACCAGGGACTAGTTCGCAAAAGTAGGTTTTGGACAAAATCCAAAATGGCGGAAAAATTTGCATACCGGAAATAAAATACCTCCTATATTTCTTGTTCGGCTTGAGCCAAGGATTCCAATGATGTATGACACTTGAAGCTGAGACAAATGGTTATTGAGATATGAGCAAAATAGTGATTTTTTTTTGTTTTTTGCGCTATAGCGCCACCTATTGGCCAATCGGGCTCATACTTTGATAACCTCTCCTCGATTTTTGTACTACCTTGTGGCCAAGTTTCAAGTCTCTAGCTCTTACGGTTTGGGCTGCACGATGCGTTTTAGCGGAGAAGAATAATAATAATAATAATAAAAATCCTTACAATTACAATAGGGTTTCAGCACTTCGTGCTTGAACCCCTAATAATAATAAAAATCAGCACGATTACAATAGGGTTTCAGCATTTCATGCTTGAACCCCTAATAAGAAGAGACGTTTTGGACAGTTATAGCGCCACCTATTGTCCGATCTTCACGAAACTTGGCATGCTTCTTCACCATGTTCTGACACATATGCTCATCGATTTTTGTGAAGTTTGGGGTTTTCCCTTAGGTTGTATAGGCTTTTGAGTGTTTTTATGTCCCACCCCTTTCCTAAATGACCCTGTTACAGCCAGGCCAATGCAAAAGTTCAACTTTTTTTCAATAATTATTGATCTAGAGAGTCCAGAGAATTGTCCTAGACTGGTCTGGTCTGGATTGGGCCAAAAACCAGGGACTAGTTGGCCAAAGTAGGTTTTGGACTAAAGTGCCCATATAAATTTTTTTTTTGCTCGTAGGCGAATTTGGAGATAGCCATCTTGTCCGTCTGGAGCCAGGGATCACAGTGATGCTAAAATTGAGATTCTAGGACAAACTGTCTAGGAGTTATGAGCAATTTAGTAAATGTGGTCATTATAGCTCCACCTATGGGCCAATCTGGGCCATACTTTGATAGGTTCTCCCCAAATTGAGGACTACCATTTGGCCAAGTTTCAAAGCTCCAGCTCTTACGGTTTGGGCTGCACGATGCGTTTTAGGGCGGAATAATAATAATAATAATAATAAAAATCAGCACGATTACAATAGGGTTTCAGCATTTCATGCTTGAACCCCTAATAAGAAGAGACGTTTTGGACAGTTATAGCGCCACCTATTGTCCGATCTTCACGAAACTTGGCATGCTTCTTCACCATGTTCTGACACATATGCTCATCGATTTTTGTGAAGTTTGGGGTTTTCCCTTAGGTTGTATAGGCTTTTGAGTGTTTTTATGTCCCACCCCTTTCCTAAATGACCCTGTTACAGCCAGGCCAATGCAAAAGTTCAACTTTTTTTCAATAATTATTGATCTAGAGAGTCCAGAGAATTGTCCTAGACTGGTCTGGTCTGGATTGGGCCAAAAACCAGGGACTAGTTGGCCAAAGTAGGTTTTGGACTAAAGTGCCCATATAAATTTTTTTTTTGCTCGTAGGCGAATTTGGAGATAGCCATCTTGTCCGTCTGGAGCCAGGGATCACAGTGATGCTAAAATTGAGATTCTAGGACAAACTGTCTAGGAGTTATGAGCAATTTAGTAAATGTGGTCATTATAGCTCCACCTATGGGCCAATCTGGGCCATACTTTGATAGGTTCTCCCCAAATTGAGGACTACCATTTGGCCAAGTTTCAAAGCTCCAGCTCTTACGGTTTGGGCTGCACGATGCGTTTTAGGGCGGAATAATAATAATAATAATAATAATTAAAGCTGCAAGCAGCATTTATCGGGGTTCAAGCATTTAAGGCCTTTAAGCACATAAGCATTTAAGACATTAAGTTTTATTTAGAAAGCTTTTAAACACTGAAATAATAGATGGAAAAGTCCATTTACAGCCAATACAGGCAATTTACCATAGGAAATATATAGTTTTCAAACCTTTTTAACAGTTATAGCGCCAGCTATGGTCCGATCAACATGAAATTTGGCATGCTTGTTTAGAATATTATGGCACATATGCTCACCAATTTTCGTGAAGTTCTGAGTTTTCGTTTAGAATTTATAAGCTTTTGAGTACATTTTGCCACACCCATTTTCATTATGACCCAATTATAGCCATACGAAAAATTCAAAAGTTCAACTTTTTTTCGATAATTATTGATCAGGAGAGTCCAGAGAATTTTCCTAGACTGGTCTGGTTCCGATCGGGCGAAAAACCAGGGACTAGTTCGCAAAAGTAGGTTTTTAACATATTCATGAATAATTAATGAACAGTTTGATTGACAGCAATGGTTCTTGAGGCAAAGTTGTTCAGGATGAGGAGATCTATCAAATGATATGCATATTGTGTGGATATTTGTAACACCACGTGATTACAGAGCCGTAAAACTCGTTAGCGCCAACTAGTGGCCGATTTCTTTCAAAATTCTTACAGACCTCTAGGGGCTTGAGCCGAACATGCCCACTGAGTTTCGTTCTGATTGGCCTCCGTTAACCTTGTCTAATAGGTGCTCAAACTTCATTGGCCGATGGCGGCCATGTTTTTTGAGATACACCAATGTCCTCATAGACATACATGGGGCCTTGGACCAAGACACTGCATACCAATTTTCAAGTCAATCGGACTAATGGTCAGGTGGTTATAGCCTGTTTTATCTTTTTTTCATGTTATAGCGCCACCATGTGGCCAATCGCCGCGATTTTTTTACTGTTACCTCAGATTGACCTCTTACATATACGTACCGAGTTTGGTGAAGATACCTCATTTACTTCTGGAGTTATAGCTGTTTTAGTACAATAGGCTCCTCCCACAACATACATTTTGGCGCCCCTTAGCGACCGTGAATCGAAATTTCTACTTTTTTTCGATAATTATTGATATTCAGTCTCCAGAGAACATTTCTGCACTGGTTTGGTTCCGATCGGACGAAAAACCTAGGACTAGTTCGCAAAAGTAGGTTTTTAACAAAATTCAAAATGGCGGAAAAATTTGCATACCGGAAATGAAATCGGAGATATACGTTTTGTTCTTCAAGTATCCAGCTTTCCAATGATATAAGACACTTGAGTCTACGATATACGGTCTAGGAGTTATGAACAGTTTCGCGCTTTTGGTTGCTATAGCGCCACCTATGGGCCAATCGGGGTCATACTCTCTGAACCTCTCCTCGATTTTTGTACTACCATCTGGCAAAGTTTCAAGGTTCCAGCTCTTACGGTTTGGGCTGCACGATGCGTTTTAGCGGAGAAGAAAAATAATAATAATTAAAGCTGCAAGCAGCATTTGTCGGGGTTCAAGCTATTAAGGCCTTTAAGGGTTTTTAAGCACAAAAGCATCAAAAGTTATCAGGGTTTTTTTAGCAAGCATGTAACCAGTGACATAATAGATGGAAAAGACCATTTACAGCCAATACAGGCAATGTACCATAGGAAATATATGGTTTTAAAGCTTTTTAACAGTTATAGCGCCACCTATGGTCCGATCTCCATAAAATTTGGCATGCTTGTTAATGATGTTATGTCACATATGCTCACCAATTTTTGTGAAGTTCTGAGTTTTCATTTAGGATTTATAGGCTTTTTAATGTTTTTTTTGCCACGCCCATTTTCTAAATGACCCTATTACAGCCATCTACATGCAAAAGTTCAACTTTTTTTTGATAATTATTCATCTAGAGTGTCCAGAGAATTGTCCTAGACTGGTCTGGTTTCGATCGGGCGAAAAACCTAGGACTAGTTTGCAAAAGTAGGTTTATAACATAATTACGAATATTTAATAACTGGTTTAATTGACAGCATTAGTTCTTGAGGCAAAGTTGTTCAGCATGAGCAGATCTATCAGATGATATGCATTTTGTGACGATAAGTGTAACACCACGTGATTACAGAGCCATAAAACTCGTTAGCGCCAACTAGTGGCTGATTTCTTTCAAAACTCTTACAGACCTCTAGGGCCATGAGTCGAACATGCCCATCGAGTTTCGTTCCGATCGGCCTCCGTTAACCTTGTCTAATAGGTGCTCAAATTTCATTGGTCGATGGCGGCCATGTTTTTCGAGATACGCCAATGTCCTCATAGACATACATGGCACCTTGGACCAAGACACTGCATACCAATTTTCAAGTCAATCGGACTAACGGTCAGGTGGTTATAGCCGTTTTCATGTTTTTTTCATGTTATAGCGCCAACTAGTGTTCAATCGTCGCGATTTTTTTACTGTGACCCCAGATTGAACTCATACACATGTGCACCAAGTTTGGTGAAGATATCTAATTTCCTTCTCGAGTTATAGCCATTTTAGTAAAATAGGCTCCTCCCACAACATTAATTTATCACCCCCTGGCGATCAGGAATCGAAATTTCGACTTTTTTTCGATAATTATTGATATTCAGACTCCAGAGAACATTTCTGCACTGGTTTGGATCCAATTGGACAAAAAACCTAGGACTAGTTCGCAAAAGTAGGTTTTTAACAAAATTCAAAATGGCGGACAATTTGCATACAGGAAATGAAATCGGAGATATACGTTTTGACCATCAGGTTTCCAGCTTTCCAGTGATATAAGACACTTGAGTGTACGTCATACGGTCTAGGAGTTATGAGCAGTTTCGCGCTTTTGGTTGCTATAGCGCCGCCTATGGGCCAATTGGGGTCATATTCTCTGAACCTCTCCTCGATTTTTGTACTACCATCTGGCAAAGTTTCAAGGTTCCAGCTCTTACGGTTTGGGCTGCACGATGCGTTTTACGGCAGAATAATAATAATAATAAAAATCAGCACAATTACAATAGGGTTTCAGCATTTCATGCTTGAACCCCTAAAAATCAGTACAATTACAATAGGGTTTCAGCACTTCGTGCTTGAACCCCTAAAAATCAGCACGATTACAATAGGGTTTCAGCATTTCATGCTTGAACCCCTAATAAGAAGAGACGTTTTGGACAGTTATAGCGCCACCTATTGTCCGATCTTCACGAAACTTGGCATGCTTCTTCACCATGTTCTGACACATATGCTCATCGATTTTTGTGAAGTTTGGGGTTTTCCCTTAGGTTGTATAGGCTTTTGAGTGTTTTTATGTCCCACCCCTTTCCTAAATGACCCTGTTACAGCCAGGCCAATGCAAAAGTTCAACTTTTTTTCAATAATTATTGATCTAGAGAGTCCAGAGAATTGTCCTAGACTGGTCTGGTCTGGATTGGGCCAAAAACCAGGGACTAGTTGGCCAAAGTAGGTTTTGGACTAAAGTGCCCATATAAATTTTTTTTTTGCTCGTAGGCGAATTTGGAGATAGCCATCTTGTCCGTCTGGAGCCAGGGATCACAGTGATGCTAAAATTGAGATTCTAGGACAAACTGTCTAGGAGTTATGAGCAATTTAGTAAATGTGGTCATTATAGCTCCACCTATGGGCCAATCTGGGCCATACTTTGATAGGTTCTCCCCAAATTGAGGACTACCATTTGGCCAAGTTTCAAAGCTCCAGCTCTTACGGTTTGGGCTGCACGATGCGTTTTAGGGCGGAATAATAATAATAATAATAATTAAAGCTGCAAGCAGCATTTATCGGGGTTCAAGCAGTTAAGGCCTTTAAGGCATTTAAGCACAAAAGCATCAAAAGTTATTAAGATTTATTTAGCAAGCATGTAACCACTGACATAATAGATGGAAAAGACCATTTACAGCCAATACAGGCAATTTGCCATGGGATATATATGGTTTTAAAGCTTTTTAACAGTTATAGCGCCACCTATGGTCCGATCTCCATAAAATTGTTTACTGTGACCTCAAATTGAACCCATACACATGTGTACTGAGTTTGGTGAAGATATCTCATTTACTTCTTGAGTTATAGCCATTTGAGTAAAATAGGCTCCTCCCACAACGATTTGCCACATTCTAGAATTATTTAATATGATTCTAGCATGATTTACTATCATATACCATGTTCCAGAATGATTTATTAGGATTCTAGCATGATTTACCTTGATACACCTCATTTCAGTATTATTTACTATGATTTACAATGTTTCTAGCATGATTAACCACATTACTAGCAATTATGTGAAGTGTCAGTGCAAATGAGGTAATGAACACTGACAAAATATTATTGTGTTATAATAGTTAGTTATATACGTGATTTTTAGTGTGTGTCCAAGTATGAATGCAAAAGCACATGTAAAATATTTCATTATTAAGTAGAATGGCCAGCAGAGGGCACTAGAAGACCACTTATTGGCTCACTTTCACTTTAAACCAGTTTTCTGCACTAAAGCAAACCAGTTTTTCCATGTTAACTCAATGCATGCTTACACACACACACACACACACACACACACACACACACACACACACACACACACACACACACACACACACATACACACACAGCATAGTTAACCATGATTTACCATGATATACCACGTTCTAGTATTATTTACCAGGAGATAAACGACAATCTAGTATTATTTACTTTGATTTACCATGTTTCTAGCCTGATTTATCACATTACTAGCAATTATTTGAAGTGTCAGTGCAAATAAAGTGATTAACACTGACAAAATATGATTGTGTTATAATAGTTATTGCTATATAAGTGATTTTTTTAGTGTGTATTCAAGTATGAATGCAAGCACATGTTGAAATATTTCATTAATAAGTAGAATGGCCAGCAGAGGGCAGTAGAAGACCACTTATTGGCTCACTTTCACTTTAAACCAGTTTTCTGCACTAAAGCAAACCAGTTTATCCATGTTAACTCAATGCATGCTTACACACACACACACACACACACACACACACACACACACACACACACACACACACACACACACACAGCATAGTTAACCATGATTTACCATGATATACCACGTTCTAGTATTATTTACCAGGAGATAAACGACAATCTAGTATTATTTACTTTGATTTACCATGTTTCTAGCCTGATTTATCACATTACTAGCAATTATTTGAAGTGTCAGTGCAAATAAAGTGATTAACAC